>NW_027366580.1:0-69754 GCF_046119375.1 Phyllobates terribilis | reverse complement strand
CCTAAATAATATTTATTTTAGGTTATTAAAGATCTCAGCACACAAGAGAATAATACTTTATCCGAACTTAATATAAAAACTAATTCAATATTAATTAAGACAAATATGGAATAAAAATAATATATAAACAAGAGAGAACCGCCACTTACCTTAGATCAGAAGATGTTGATGCGAGTCAAACAGAGATAGGATTCTTAGTTGACGGCCTCGATTTCTGTTCCGATTCTGATCCAAAAGTGATACACAAATCACAAGCAAAAATTATAGTTAATAATTTATTCTGATATAAATATAAATTTATATAATCGGTTTTAAGATTTGGTACATGTTTAAACATTATGAAGTATGTATAAAACTGTGTTAGAGACCGAGTACTAATAAATGGTATCTATATATTAAATGTGTGGCCCCACCTCACCTTTCTTCTTCCTTGAATTCTACCACCAAAACAGAGCATGGGAGCGGCTTCATTCACACATTACACAGCAGCAGCAACAACGAACAACAACTCACCGACGGATATGGAGATGGCGGCGAACGGCGGCGTGACAACAACAACGACACCGGGGGTGGCGACGAGACGGTGTTGTTACGACGCCGACGAGGCGATGTTCGGCGGTAGGCAAAGCGGCACCAGATCAATGGCGGTTGGGTGGAGCAGGGCTACGCCGGAGATTCACCAAAGTGATAAAAACAAGGGCGCGGAAAACAGGGCTTCACCAGAAAGGAGGAAAAACTGTTGGAACCAGATATTTAGCAAACTTCCGGCCACGGCTAGATCCGGTGGTTGGAATTGTCGTGAGAATGGACTATTGGCTTCCTCTCCACGAGCTCTTGAATATGGTATATTCATACGCTAAAATCGGGTTCCGAGTGAATGAGAAAAGCCTGCTCAATGTAGATGCTTGGAAGGGATCCGGGTGAAGTTTTGGGGTGTTTTTGGGTGGAGAATTGTCCCACATCAAAAATGGGACAGATCAATTCCCACTATATAAACACCACAACACTCTTGTTATATTTATATGTTATACAATGGAGTGGACAATCACCACATACACGCGCGCGGTCCGGTCTGGGTCCGGGGACGTGGGCCTTGGGCTCTTGCGAATGGGCCTTCAACCCACAGCAGCAGTCCAGCCCATTTTTTGGCCACGCGTGTGTTATCTTCCGGTTGAGAGAATCGTGGCCTGTCAGGCACGTTCTTATCCACTCCCTACATAATTTCTGGGGCGGAACAACAGCCTGATTAGCTGCTATATAAACCAACGCCCTCCTCTCAGTCAATACACACGAACAATCGCATTCGCTCTCTCCCTCTGAAATCCTTTTCGAGTTTTACACAATTTCGGGTTCGCCAGATTTCCGACTTGAGTGTGCATCCGGAATTTCGACACAGTTGTATCCTGGGATTCGAAACACCGGTAACCGTCTCACTAATGGGGCGTTTTCCGAATTAGGGACAGTGATCTGCTCTCGCCTCTGCGTTCTTCGCCCATTCGTTCGATTCATTCGGTATTAATTTCTATTCTTAATTCACTTGTTAATTACAGATTATTGCATGCTAAAATACGGTCCTACAATCTTAATTCGGAAAATCTTTTACTGTAAAAGTGTACACTAATCTCTGTTTAAGTGTGTAGAACAGGTATCAAATCGGAACGATCCATAAACCGACGTTTTACAAATCTGTTTTTTGGTTTTCACCTTCATTTTTCCAGAAACTTTTACGGTCCAGAATTCTGATTTTTTGTTACTTCTGGAAAAATTGTTTAAACGGACAGATTTAATCATAACTTGGTTTGCAGTTTTCGAAAACCTTCTAATCGGAATCTGTATACCACCTCACAAACTCAAACTTTGCTTACAATCTGTATCGGCAGTGATATTGTATAAAAACAAATTTGCATTTGAAAAATTCTTCACTCGGACTTCGCTAACAAGAAACAAAAATCTCAACAGATTTGTATTTGTGTGCAAATTTTTGGGTTACGAATTTCGTTTTCGAACAAATCGTAACATATTTTTTAAAAATTAGCAAACTGATTTCGGAAATTTAAAAATCTGTTGGGATTAATTATTATTAAAAATCTGTTTGGAATTTTTTAATATAAATATCAGATATTGAATTTCGATTTTAATATATAATTTCGGAAATTCAGATTATTTAGGGAATTTCAGATCTCGGAAATTTTTAATTTCGAATGTTATTGTCGGAAAAATATATTTAGGAAATTAAAGAATTAATATTTTCGAAAACAGGAAAATAAATATTTTTTTCCGGAAACAGATTTTTCAGAAATACAGAAAAAAAAATTAAAATAAATTAAACCGCGTACAAATAATTTAATATTCAAATTTATTCCTCGAAATTATTTAAATTTCCGGAATTTTATATAATTTTTTCAAAAAAAAATAAAATAATTCAGATTTATTTGTTTTTAAACTTCGGAATTTAATTTTTAAAAAATTCGAATTAATTGTGTCCTTACGAATTAAAGGATTTATTTCTAAATTTATTTCTTGTACTTTCTGGTGTGATTTTTTCGTGGTGTTATTTTTTGAACAATTTTCAAAATGGCAAACATCAACAAAACCATTATTGTTGGTACTTCTTCTAGCATCGTGTTCGTAGTGACGGATGCACATGTGGATGTGTCGGTTGAGTTGACGCCCGCGATTCCGGGAAGTGGTCTACCTCCGGCAACCATTCAATCGAACCTGACCACACAACAGCTGGGTCTCTCGATGTCGGCATCACTTTAAGTGATAGCTGGGGGGATCCGACCTTACTGGGTCAAAATCAGAATGTCTTCCCTATGGATATGTCTGACGTTCAATTACCCCGATCAGGGTTCCTAGCACCCAGGCTCCAGACCGGCTATTTACGCCGGCACCCATGCCAAATCCTCAACAAGCGGGTTTCTTGCCTGACAAGTTTGATTGCACTATGTTTAAAACATGGTTTGAGAAGATGTTGTTCTTCCTAACTGTCATGTGCATGGAGAGATTTCTGAAAGAAACTCGTCCTGTGGTGTTAGATCCCACTACTGATCTGTATGGGCTAAGTGTCCAACAGGCGTGGAACAGAGTGGATTTCCTATGCCTAGGCTAAATAAAAAGCCGACTAGTTGACTCGTTATACAACGTGTACAGCAAAGTCGAATCGGCCAAAGAGCTCTGGGAAGCCCTACAGAAGAAGTATAGGCATGAGGATGCCGGACAGAAGAAATACGTGGTTAAGAAGTTCCTGAACTACAAGATGGTAGATTCAAAACCGCTCATGGATCAGATTGAGTAGCTTCAACTGCTTATCCACGAGGTTCTAGCCGAGGGGATGAAGATATGCGAGACATTTCAGGTGGCTTGCATCATCGAGAAGTTGTCTCCAAGTTGGGAAGCTTTCAAGGCTAGACTTACGCACAAGAAGAAGGACATGAAAGTCAAGGAACTGATTGTCAGGTTGCGGGTCGAGTCGACCAACATCCAGTCATCTAAGGCTACATCTGGAGCAGGGGCTTCTCAACAGAAGGTGAACTTGGTTGAACATAATAAGAAGCGCAAGTTCCAACCCAGAGCAGCAACAACAAAGCACCAGTGAAGAAATTTGTTGGCAAGTGTCACAACTGTGGAAAGATGGGGCATAAAGCTGATGTGTGTCGCAGCAAGAAGACCAACAAGAAGGGGAAGTCTCATACTATTCTAGTAGAAGACGATCTCGTTTGTGTGGTGTATGAGACCAACATGGTCGGTTGCAACCCTAAGGAGTGGAACTACAACTCAGGGGCTACCAGGCACTTATGCTCGGATAGGGGGATGTTCCAGACCTACCAAGCCAGCACCAACCAGAAGGTGTACATGGGCAACTCGTCAACATCAGATGTTGCAGGTACAGGCAAGGTGATCCTGAGGCTGACTTCAGGAAAAGTCTTAACTCTCCTCAATGTGTTGCATGTGCCGGACATCAAGAGAAATCTACTTTCGGGCATTCTACTTAGTATGAATGGGTTCGATGTTAGTTTTAAGTCTGATAAACTTGTATTGTCCAAGAATGGGGTGTTTCTTGGGAAAGGTTATGTTAAGGATGAACAGATCAAGTTGAATGTAATTGCAGTTCCTTCCAAAACTAATGTAATAGCTTCTAGTTCAATGAATAAGGATAAATCTATTGCTTATGTCGTTGAGTCTTTTAATATTTGGCATGAACGATTGGGACATGTGAATTATAAATCCATTAGCAGATTAATAAACATGAACATGATTCCAAAATGCAAAATAAGTAAAGACAAATGTGAAGTATGCGTACAAGCAAAACTCACTAAATCGCCATTTCCTCAGGTCAAACGGACAACCGAACCTCTAGGTTTAATTCACACCGATTTGTGTGAATTAAAATTTATACAAACTAGAGGCGGTAAGAAATATTGTGTCACCTCATTGATGATTGTACGAGATACTATTACGTGTATCTATTACATAGAAAAGATGAAGCATTAGACAAATTTAAGGAATACAAGTTGGAAGTTGAGAACTAGCTTAGTAAAAAGATCAAAGTGATCACAAGTGAAAGAGGAGGAGAGTATGGTGAACCTTTCGATGTGTTATGTAGAGAACATGGAATAGTCCATCAAACTACCGCTCCCTATTCACCACAATCTAACGGGGTTGCGGAATGAAAGAACCGAACTCTGAAAGAAATAATGAACGCCATGTTGGGAAAATCTGGGTTAACCCAGAACATGTGGGGGGGAAGCCCTACTAACTTCCAACTACATTCTCAACAAAATTACACATAAAGTCACTGGTAAAATACCTTATGAGTTGTGGAAAGGCACTGTACCATCGTACAAATATCTCAAAGTGTGGGGGTGCCTGGCAAAAGTGGTTGTACCACTTCTTAAAAAGGTCACAATATGACCTAAAATCGTTGACTGTATTTTCATATGATATGCACACAACAGTAGTGCTTATCAATTTCTGGTACATAAATCAGATATACCAGATATACATGTAAATACATTCATGGAATCAAGAAACGCTTCCTTCTTTGAAAACGTGTTTCCATGTAAAGATAGAAATAATCTGAAACGAACACGTGAGGAAGGAAAAGCTAGCACTTTTGTTCCCGTAATAGAAGAGATAGAAAATGATGAACCTAGACGAGGAAAAATAGCCCGCAACGAAAATTCATTTGGCGTTGACTATGTAACGGCCTTTCTTGCAGAAAATGAGCCTAATACATTCAAAGAAGCCATGTCTAATCCCGATGCTCCTTCATGGAAGGAAGCAGTGAAAAACGAGATCGACTCCATTATGAAGAACCATACATGGGAGCTTATAGATATACCACAAGGGAGTAAGGCACTTGGGTGCAAATGGATTTTCAAGACGAAATTGAAAACCGACGGCACAATAGAGATGTACAAGGCTAGGCTTGTAGTGCAAGGATTTAGACAGAAAGAAGGTCTAAACTTCTTTGACACTTATTTTCCAGTTACACGAATAATTTCTATAGAATGCTGATAGCTATTGCAGCATTACGAAACCTAGAAAAACATCAAATGGATGTGAAAACGGCATTTCTAAATGGAGATTTAGAAGAAGAAATCAACATGAAACAGCCTGAGGGTTTTGTCGCTCCTGGATAGGAACAAAAAGTGTGCAAACTCGTCAAGTCACTATATGGTCTTAAGCAAGCACCTAAACAGTGGCATGAGAAATTTGATCATGTTATGATGACAAATGGATTCACCATCAATGAAAGTGATAAATGCATTTACATCAAAAACACACCTACAGGATATATCCTATTGTGTTTATATGTAGATGACATGCTCATTATAGGGAGCAACACTGCCTTGATCAAACAAACTAAGCAGATGCTTTGTGGAAAGTTTGACATGAGGGACATGGGACTAGCTGACGTGATTCTAGGAATCAAGATCGTCAGAAATTCGGAAGGAATTGCCTTGTCTCAATGTCATTATGCTGAAAAGATTCTTGCAAGGTTCAAGAGTCATTCTGGTGGGATAGCTACAAGTCCAATCGACCCACATCTTCATCTGACCAAAAACTCAGGAGATGCAGTGTCGCAACTAGATTACGCACGTGTGATTGGCAGTTTAATGTACTTGACCAACTGCACACAACCAGACTTAGCACATGTTGTAAACGTACTAAGTCGTTACACTAGTAACCCTGTACACAACCACTAGAAAGGTATAACTAGAGTGTTGAACTACCTAAGTTACTCTAAGAGTTATAGTCTACACTTTGCAAAATACCCAGCATTTCTAGAAGGATACAGTGATGCCAACTGGATATCAGATTCTAGGAACTCCAAATCCACAAGTGGATATGTTTTCACACTTGGTGGTGCAGTTGTGTCATGGAAATCTTCTAGACAAACGTTATTGGCCAGATCCACGATGGATTCTGAGTTCATAGCTTTAGATAAAGCAGCAGAAGAAGCCGAATACCTTCGGAACTTCCTGGAAGATATTCCTATGTGGACCAAGCCAGTGTTAGCAATACGTGTACACTAGCCAATCGACTATAGCCCTGGCACTGAACCACCTATATAATGGTAAGTCTCGTCAAATGGTATAATCACGATTGATTATATCAAGTCACTTGACAACCTAGAGGATCCATTTACTAAAGGTCTGTCAAGAGAGCAAGTTGTGAAATCATCTAGAGGAATGGTTTAAAGCCTACGGCCTAAGAGGATGCTTGATGGATACCCTACCTACATGACTGGAGATCCCAAGAAGTAGGTTCAAGGAACTAAATCAAGTTTGACTCAAAATAAGAGCACTGGGAGACAATAAGTCTCGTCCCAGTTCCCATGATGATTACTAGTGCTGAGTGCGCCAGTACCAGGTTAAGCTTCGGCTTTTAATGATTCCATAACCTTAGTAAAGGTGGGGTATGAAAGATATCCTTGATGGTCAATCACCTTGTGAGTGTGAAATGGGGTCGTTTCTAGGAGAATGAAGCAAGGCTACATTCTCCAAGTTCACTCATGATAAACCATGCAAAGTTCATGACCAAAATGAACACAATAGAGAACCTAGTTCTGTGAAAGGATGAAACTGTGTGACAATTTTTGTCTAGGCTTACATCAAAGCCCGGGTAGTTCAAAGATATCGAGTCTACTACCTGGTCGAGTAAGTCCGATAGCTGGTCACAATGGGTGGTTCAAGGCTGAAAAATGCTACCAAGTCCATATGCAGTGATTCTTCGTTATACTCTCAAAAGTTTTCTGACGAGTCGACATATGGAATAGAGTCTTTCCTATTCATGTGGGGGATTGTTAGAACCAGATTTTTAGCAAACTTCCGGCCAGCTTTACGGCTAGCTCTAGTGGTCGGAATTGTTGGGAGAAGGGACTATTGGCATCCTCTCCGCGAGCTCTTGAATATGGTATATTCATACGCTAAAATCGGATTCCGAGTGAATGAGAAAAGCCTGCTCAAAGTAGGTGCTTGGAAGGGATCCAAGTGAAGTTTTGGGTGTGTTTTTGGGTGGAGAATTGTCCCACATCGAAAATGGGACAGATCAATTCCCACTATATAAACACCACTCCACTCTTGTTATTTTAATATGTTATACAATGGAGTGGACACTCACCATACACACGCGCGCGCGCGGTCCGGTCTTGTCCGGGTCCGGGGCCATGGGTCGTGGGCTCTTGGGAATGGGCCTTCGGCCCACAGCAGCAGCCCAGCCCACTTTTTGGCCACGCGTGCGTTATCTTCCGGTTGAGAGAATCGTGGCCTGTCAGGCACGTTCTTATCCACTCCCTACAGAATTTTGGGGGCGGTTCAACAGCCTGATCAGCTGCTATATAAACCGACGCCCTCCTCTCATTCAATACACATGAACAATCGCATTCACTCTCTCCCTCTGAAATCCTTTTCGAGTTTATACACAGTTTTGGGTTCGTCAGATTTCCGACTTGAGTGTGCGTCCGGAATTTCGACGCAATTGTATCGTGGGATTCAAAACGCCGGTAACCGTCTCACTAATGGGGCGTTTTCCGAATTAAGGAAAGAGATCCGCTCTCGCCTCTGCGTTCTTCGTCCGTTCGTTCGATTCATTCGGTATTAATCTCTGTTCTTAATTCACTTGTTATTTACAGATTATCGCATGCTAAATTACGGTCCTACAAAAACAAGGGGAAACAGAGCGGCGATTGGCAAGGACGACGAACCGGTGGCCGGCTAAGGTGGAGGCGGAGCAACAAGGTCTCGTCGGATTGTAGTGAGGTAAGGGACGAAGATAGGTTAACGGTGGGGGAGAATAACAAAGCGAGATCGAAGACTAAAGAAAACGAAAGTGGTGCTCTGTTATGTCGTAGGTTTGGTACGGAAGAGGAAAAAGAGATAAAAGAAAAGAGGATAAAAAATATTGGAACCGAGGAGGAAGATAGTGAAATTTCAGTATGTCAAAGCTCCTCTATTTATAGGAGAAATTGGAAGATTGATGGCTGATAATGGAGAGTTATATATTAGAATAGGAATGTTGAAATTTGTGGATCAAAGCCATGAAATAAGGGATAGAGGAAGTAAAATATAGGAGCAGGACATTGTTGACATAGTAGATATGAATAATGGTGGCAATAAGAGAGCTTGAAGTTAATGGGAGGAAGATGAATGCGTAGTGTTGAAAATCAGCTTTCGAATAATTACGAAAATTCACCCCTAACTTTTAAGAAATTTATAAAAATGCTCTTGTAATAAAATCAGACCTTTAAATTAATTACACGGATTTTTTTGAATATTTTATAAAAGCTAAGAAATATCGTCGGGAATATATTTATAATTTTAAATCATAAGAAATTAAGTATTGAATTAATTATATAGAAAAAAATCATTTAAATTATTATCAAAATAATTCAAGATCATAAATCACATATGAATATCATTATTATAATGGTAATATTATATAAACGATCATTAATCGAAGAAAGGGTTATTACATGCACTTTATATTAAAGCTCAAGCACTTTTGAACACATGGATTTTTCAACAAAATCCATGCACTTTGTATTATAACTCAACAATTTCTAACAAAACTCATGCACTTCAAAAAAAAAAGCACTTTCCAACAAAACTCAAAACTAATGCATAGAAACCATGCTTTTATATCACAAACCAGTTTGTACCATTTACTAGAAGTCATGCACTTTACAGTAGAACTCAAGCACTTACAGTAAAATACATGCACTTTTGTATAAAACTTATGCACTTTCAAAAAACTCATGCACTTTTGAACAAAACTCTTGCACTTCACTTTAAAAGTCATGCACTAAGACACCGAAACCAAGCACTTTATCACAAATTAAGTTGTGCCATGTAGAAATCATATAAACCATTAAAAACACATAAATATTATGCACTAATGTACATAATCCTCACACTTTTTGAATAGAACCATGCACATAATAAATGAACCTTTGGCAACCACAAATAAAGTAAAATATTGAACAAATGACGACTCTAATCAAAAAATACTAAACCTACAACAAAACTAAATGATTAACTACCTCTCTCTTTTTCTACTGGACTTCATGAACGAAAGATCCTTTTCATGAATCATCATAGTCCTCATTTTTGGATAAATATTTGTCGAGAATTAGGAAATTGCGAGTTTATACTATATGAAACTAACTTTTTGGAAGTTACTTGCAGTTACCTTGGTTGGTTTATTCAGAGTTTGAGTGTCGGGCGCTTTGAGTTACAGAGTTAGATGTCAACATTCTGTTGATGATGGTTGAAAACGAGCTTTGTGATTTCAAGTTGATGAAGCTAGGGTTTGGAATATTATCGCGTGCACCCGGGAGTTTTTTCCTTGAATGATTTGAAACGTTGTACCGCCGATCACTTTTGGTTCCTCTTTTCCTTGAGCGAAAAATTAAAGTCCATGGTTTCACAGAAGCGCGTGAATGACTTTTGTTCCTACAATGTGTGCCTCTCCCTGACCATCAGATTGGAAATCTGAACAGCCTAGAATTTATTTCTCGCTTAAGGGCACATTCTCATCATATCCGTATAGTATTATTTATTTATTTATAAGATCTATTTATATTCTTTTTATAAAAATATATCTCCTACAATCTCTCTTAACTTATTATACTAGTATTTATTTAAGATATATTTTATATTATTTCATCATAAAAATAATCTCCTAGAATCTCTCTTATCATAGTTATTTACTTGTAAGACTATTTTATCATAGTTATTTATATCATATTCATATTTATTTCGTTATATTATAGCTTTGCTACGTGTCGGTCTTACATTATAGTGAATACAGATAATCTTATTCCAAAATTAGTCTGAAAATTTATCTAACATTATATAGAATTAGTTAAATAAAATATTTTTCACTATGATTAATCTAGCCAAGTTTTCTTATGTAAATTATTAGAAAACAAGCAATAAAAATATTTTTTTGATCAAGATAGTATTAAGGTAATGATTATTGTTTACGGTTATACTCGATCCGATAAAGTTTGACTGACCATTAGTATACTCATCACATATTTAGGAAATCATTTTTTTCAATTGATATATCCTTATTTATAATTGCATTGAAAATTAAAATACACATTGAATTGTATTTATTAGGAGAAAGGTTAAATTAATTAATTAATTAATGGAAAAGGTAAATATAAGAAATTATATGTATCTTAAATATAAATAAATTAGATGGACAATGTAAATTTATGTATAGAGTATAGATTATAAACAATAATTTATAAATTCATCTATAAACCAATATAGCATAGTAAATTTCTTGAAAATAAAAAAATACATACTTATAAAAATTACTTAGAATCAATCTCGTCTATGAAACAGATAATATGCTTGTTGAACCATATTTTAAAACAAACTTTAATACTTTGTGTTACATGGTAAATGAAATCATTTATAGAATTACAAAACGAAATTTTACTGTACACACGTTTTATACGCATAATGAATTATGTACATAATTTATAAACACGTGTTGTGATAAAGAGGGGTTGATAGATTTTCTCATTACCCTACTAGATAAACTGGTACATATTATTGTACGCCGATTTGCATGGATATATAAAAACCTATTGGATACTTGCACAAGTATATATATCGTAGGTGTATTAATATTGCAATATTCAATTTATAGGGTTTTAAGGTAAATCCCTATTTTAATTTATCTTTTCTTATTATGAAAATCATTTAAATTCATTTTTTTATTTTGAACTAGAAAAACGTTTTTATTATAATTTATGAAAGAAAAAAAAACTAAAAATAGGAGGTGACATGAGATAGGTTACAATTTAGATTTGAATTTGACCTAATTTAAGTTTTACAACCTTAATAAATGAAAACCTAATTAAGATTAGAAACTTAATAAACCCTATTTCTATTTATTGTTTTAATATACACCCACCCAATGAATTCACCCACCCAATTCAATTTTTCTTCTTTGATTCAATTGTTCATGTGTTTAAACAGAACTGAATCTTCCTCCACTTTGTTCTTCGTCTTCGTCCAGTCCTGTGTCTTCATTCAGTTCTTCGTCTTGTCCAACCCTACGTCTTTGTCCAATTAGTAGTTCTTCGTCCAGGTTAGTTGGTCATTCTTCGATCCTCCACTCGTCTTCGTTCTTCATATCAGTTAAATTGTGTTTAATTGCGGTAAGCTCTTGAGTAGCGACATCCCTAACCTCCGTTTGTTCATTGTTGTGGCTTTGTCCATTGAAATCCCAAGGTGTGTTATCGCGAAATCAAGGCGAGAGCAATGCCTAGAACCGATTGATGGATGAGAAGGAGGCGAAAGTTGCAGAGAAGGTAGAAAAGAGAGAGCTAGGATTGACAATGCCGACGAAGAGCCAAGGAAAAAGAGGGCAACGATGAAGTCCGATGTAAGTTCTGATACTGTCCAAAGAAGAGGAAGAAGGAAGGGAATAGAAAAAAGCCATTTCTGTTCAAGGACAGGGTATGTTAAGCTTTTACATGTTCAATTTCTGTTCACTTATCAACCTTGTGTGTTGTCTTAAGAAAATTCTATGTTGTAATTGTAATGTAGATAAAGTATTTGTTTTACAAAGGCGACCCATTGTATGGTAGAATCAACATAAATTGTAGGTTGTCATACTTAATTGATATTGAGAACAAGCTGACCGGGGAAGATTGGCGTTTGATAACTGCCAGCCCTTTTGGAAACGCAATAAAAATGGTTAGGCAGGTTGTATTTTCATCACAGACTGTCTATTCAGTTCTGTTTAAGCAACTTCAAACCAAGAAGAAATGGGAAACTTGGTATGAAATTGGTGGAAAAGAGTTAAGGTTTTCGATGAGGGAATTTTCTATGATAACTGGGTTGAATTGTGGGCCGCTACCACTACAGACACAAGGAAAGTTTAGCAAAAGGAAAGATATTCAATATATTGAGAAGTTCTTTGGTGGACCAAGTGGACCTAAGACATCAGTTCAAGACCTGTACGATGGGTTCAAAGAGTATGGTAAACTAGACAACTACAAATTGAAGTTGTGTTTACTATTGACCGTGGAGGTATTTTTCTGGAAGGAGACAAGAAGAGATTGGCGAATGTTGGTCAACGAAGGCTTTTGGAAGACATGGACAGTTTTGGAGTTACTCTTGGGGCAGAGTTGCTTACAAAGAATTACACATGTCTTTGACCAAATCTCTCAAAGGAGAATGGGGACAGTAGAGCAAGCAATTAGGTATTCTAATGAGAAAATAATTCCATACACAATTCAAGGAATGCTAGTTGTATTCCAGGTATTCAATTTTTATTTTGGAAGTTTTTGAAATCATGGTGGAGGGATATGAATTTTTCTATGTTATTTCATATTGTGTTGTACATATATGGATATGGGAGTGTGCTAGAGTTATTGGCTTACAGTTTGGCTCTACGATTAGTGAGACTTCAATTCCAAGAAGCCTTAGGTGGAGGGTAGATGAATGTCTAGAACATGGGAATTTGAAGTTGGCACTAGAAAACCCGGAACTTGTGGTACAACCCATAATAATTCATGATGTATCTGAGTTGAAGATGATGGTAGGATGCAAATTCAGTGATGAAGTGAAGGACAATTTCTTTGACACCATAGTATCTACTGCCCTAGCGGGAAGAAAAAGGAAATAGAATCTTGTAATGGAAGGTGTAAGAGGAAAGAAGCTGAGAGAGGAGAAGATGAAGAAGGAGATCACCATGAGGATGCAACAATTTCAATGATTAAATGTTGCTTTGTGAAATTCGAGAAGAAGCCTAGAAATGTTGGAGCAAAACCTATGTGATAGGATTGAGAGGGTTGAGAGGAAAACAAACGCATTCTACACAGATGTCCCAAACAAGCGCAGGAGGAAGAACAGAGCAACGAAGAAGTTCAAGACTGAGTACTATGTATCTAGTGAAGAGAAAGAAGAAGAAGAATACATGTCTACGACAGATAGGTTAGAGGTTGAAAATAATGACACTGAAGGGAAAATGCAGAAGAAGATGATGATGATGTTACAGATAGGGATGAAGAAAATGATGTTAGAGTTAGGGATGAAGAAGATGATGAAGATGATGTTACAAATAGGGGTGAAGAAGTTAATGAAGTTAATAAGGTATGTATTTGCAAAGAAGTTAATGAATTATATTATTTTGAATGGACAGTTATAGAATTAGATATGTTGTTTATTTACAAAATAAGAGAATAATGAAAACATTGTAAAACCACTACCTTATCAGGTAGAGAGTGACAATGAATTAACTATTTAGGAATTGCTACATGCCAAGAAGGAGCAGAAGACGGCTTCTAAGTTAGGCTAGTAGAAAGCAGATCAGCACACTGTGAAGGTAGTTGGTAAAACTACCACTGGATGCTACGGTGATGATGTGATGAACATTGTCAACAAGGTTAATGAGATGCCAGATGCAAATAAATCAAATGAAGATGAAGGGGGTGAGACAGGTATGAAGGTGAATCTATTGAGGAAGTCACTGCTTCATCTAGAAAAGAAAGAAGGGTGACGTTGTTCAGCCAACTAAAGTTGGCCATGATAGAAAGGAGGAAGTCATTGCTTCATCAGGAAAAGAAAAAGAGGGTGATATTGTTCAGCCAACTGAAGTTGGCCTGATATACATGAGGAAGGCATTGTTTCAAAAGGAAAAGAAAAGGAGGTTGTCAGTGTTCATGCAACTGAAGTTGGCCATGATGGAAAGGAGGGAGGCATTGTTTCATCAGGAAAAGAAAAGGAGGGTGACATTGTTATGTCAGATTCCTCTGATAGATTCTTTTGCAGGAATAAGAAAAGAAAGCATTTTGGGTTGCATCAGAATAATAACATCTTTTTTAGTACAAAATTTTTAGTTACCGTGGTTGTATCAGAAGGAGTGGAGAGATAAAACGTTAGACTTTGTTCATGTAAGATTTCATTTATATTTCCATGCAATTGGTCCCAAAAGGTAAATAAACAGGGTTATTTTATTCTTATTGAATTTTTAGCTTTTCTGGCCGATGTTTGTATGCGGTTTATACCTTATTTGTATCGTTCCTCTTATATAATCTTCCTATTTTCAAAGCTCATACTCAAATGAATGTTGGTTTTATATCTGAGATATTACTTTTCAAAATAAGATTAGTACAGTACACTTGTAGGATAGTTAAACTTCAACAGATGCAGAAATTTAAAGAAAGCAAAGTGGACGGAAAACAGGGTTCACAAGTACCATATAGATATCCATTTAGAAACAAATTATCGTTCAACCCATCAGATTGTCTGGAACTTGAGCTAGGAGGTGAATCGTATTGAAATGCAACGGACTCTCTTGAATCTCTGAAATTCTGGGGGACATCTTGTTGTCCACCCTTCTTCATCATCTGAATGAAGGCAGTGATTAGGATAATACATTTCAAGCATCCTCCATTTTTGCGTATAGTTCTTTTAGCATGTTGAACCTCAACTTTAAGACTCATTTCCTCTTTCCCCATTCCGGTATGCTCGTTCCAAGTTTGAGATATAACATCCCAGTCCAAATCTGTGCATCCCGGGTTGTGCCGAATGTAGAGGAGAGTATGACCAACCAAAGCATCGTCATGCTTGTCATAGAAGTCATACTCTGCTTCTTTTTTCTGTTGTATACTAAAAAAATGTTAGTAATATACTTTAAAAACTTGTTATCATCACATAACAAAAGTTCACCTCTGTACGAAGAATGCCAAACCTTACTCGGTGATGATTGAAGTGGTTCATATTGGAACTGGACGCATGTTGGTGTCATCACTATTAGAATAATAGTAACGGTGAAACATCGTACCATCACGATACCTGAAGGACACTCTTGAAATATTATTCATTGTGCAAACTACATAAGTGACAAGGTGTTATAGGATGTGTTTGATGCTGGAAAAACAAGTGTATTTATAGTTGAAGTTTGGACGAAGGGAGGGGTTAAGCAATTATGCATCTCACATGAAAATTTGGAATCTCTCTTTCATGATGAGGGGTAACAATGACCCAGGTCTTTAGCTGCAAAGCCTACTAAGATATTGCATGGTAAAAGTCACTAAACATCTGAGCAATTTGTGTCACTGAAATATGCTACGTTTTATTATGTTATACTTTTTTTTGTATAAGATATTGTCTTTAGGATGACAGGGCATTGATCTTTCTTGTAAAGAAATCTAAACAACATCATAACGACTATGAACTCTTAAAATAAATATTGTACCTGAATGTCCAGAAACAAATCATAACTCAGATTTAAAGTTCATCCAAAAAAAGTATCAAAATACACAAACATGGTTGTTGGGTTTTTAATGCCGCAATGTTCCGTAAATTGTATGTGGTTTAAAGATTTTCAAAAACCGTGCATCAAGAGTTGTCTTTTCAACCTTTTAATTGCGTCTTATAGGAAGTACCGCCATGCATGGGCAGGATTAATCAGATTCAAAGGTTCTACTTTAATAGAGTCCTGGGTAGAGTAAAATTAGAAAAGATTATCTCTCCACTCAATCACAAATATCCCGCCGCCCGGATAAGTCGAGTACAAAAAAATTATCTCGCCGCACAGAGATATATATCTCGGCACCTAGAAAAGTCGGTCTATAAATATACACATATACTACCTAGACACTTCCACTTCTGACACTCAAGTCACATACCACACAAATATGGCAAACACCACATTATTCTAAATGGTCTCAAACGGTGGGAGTATACTAGACGGCCGGACAGGTTTGGATTAGACATACCGATACGCCGGAGGCATAACACGGGTGTGGGAGACCGAAACGGGAAATTTGAGAAAAGTCTGGGCCTTGAAAGAGGTTGTTCAAAGGCTCGGTGGAGGAGATCCTAACATCAAGATCTTCTTCGAAGTGGTAAGCGACGAAGGATTGAGGCTTCTTCGACCTGTTCAAACACATGCGGATGCATCGCCACTCGTGGACGTTGCCATGGATGTCCCATACACGAAAATATATGTCATTCCACCGGAAGAAGTGGAAAACTAGTTGAATGCGGCTAGGCAACCGGATTCCGAGGTTGTCTTCGGTAATGTGTCAGATTACAGTGTCCAAAATTGATACATTGGTGGTTGAACGAGGCATGGCTACTGGATATTGTGGTTGTCTCTTGTTTGTAATACTTTATGCCTTATATTTTATGTTTTTAATTTTTAATCGGCTAATGAGAAGGTACGAGTGTAGAACTTCATAGCCATATTTCTATCTTCTGCATGATTTTACATTTGCAACCATATTTTTATCTTCTCTTTAATATTTGCAGGATATTCAATGTTGAACTTCATCACCATATTAAACAACAAATCGTTTCGGACTGTAAGATAATTACAGCAGCATGGAGATATACTTAAGTGTTGTAAAATATTCATGTCAATAACTGTGCACGTCAAATTTCAAAACGTCAAGGTTGTTGAGGTAGGTACATGTGGTTATGTTGAAAAAGCATATACATACACATTTAAAATATGATTGAATTAAATTATATTGCAAATATTCAAATTTATGTACTACCATTTACTTTTGAATACCAGCAGTAGCCTATCACTGCAGACTAAATGTGTCGACATGTTATAAGATATATTTGACTATTGACTGGAGGGACCCATTTATATGCATAGTTAGCAAGTAAAAATGCATAGGCCCAAACAATTTACTACAACGTTAAGCATCACATTTTCCATCACAACTAAAACATGTTTCCAACCTTTACACATAGATGTAGTCACATCAACTTTAAGCAACATCAATTTTAAGCATGAACATTACAATAACCAACATCAACGTTGAGCATCACATTTTTCCTTTATGATATCTAGCACAAATAGATATAGTAAATTTCATCATACTAGGCATCCCAGGTCATGTAATCATCGTTGTCTACCACATCATTGTAATGGTAGTTACTTGTAGATACGGTTCGGGCCTTTGTTTGTTCATTATCACCCCTTCCCAGCTCAGTGGTGGTTTCAAAAACTGGTATGGGTTCTACAATGTCTTGCTTCATGTGTCCCTCTTTCACTTATTTGCCTTCTCGCCTTCCCACTCCGACAATTTCCTTCCTCGCTTCTTCTGCTAGTTTTATTTTTTCAGCTAGTTCTAGCCATTTTGCTGCAAATAAAAGGCATTACTTTTTTTCATTTTTGCATTTATCGTGAAGGGCAGAACATCTATGCATTCAAGTAAGAAAACATTCCAATATCAAATAATTTAGCGTTTCAACATAAGTTTACTTACCATCATTTCTCCAATTTAAATTACTCTCTGTTCTACTTTTGATCACTTCATCTGACGACATCTTACTCGTTTTTTGTTGATTGAAGATCAGGATTACAATATTCGTTGTAGGGTTTTTGAACAAATGTTTAAATTGTCGTCTAAATTATTTTCAAAGCTTCTGTTTCTAAAGCCGAATTGCTCAATCAACTCTTGTGTTAGTGAATAGAGCTATATGCTTTCTAAGGGAATATTATACCTTTCCAATGCAATGTTGCTCTTCACAATTGACCAGATAAGAAATATTCATGCAAGATATTTTATGATTTTTGGAGAGATAAGTACTACTTTTAGTAATATAATTTTTGGTTTTTTTTCCAATCTACAGAAGAAAAGGTATGAGTTTAGATTAATAGGGCTAACATGCATTCTAGGGAAATATTATACCTTTACAATGCAATGTTTTTCTTCAGAATTGACAAATTAAGAACTATTCGTTAAAAATATTTTTGTTGGAGAGATAAGTACTACTTTTTGTACAATATTCTGTTTTTCATTTACAATCAGAAAATGAGAACGTACGCATGAACATGAATTGGGCTACATGCGCAAATCGGCCAATATTATACCTTTCCAATGCAATGTTCATCATCATTATTGACTACACACGAACTATTCATGTAACATATTTTATGCATGTTTGAGAGGTAGGTAATAATTTATTCTACTTCGTTTTTTAATAAGTGCAAGGGGGTAGGCTAAAGCATAGGAAATAAACGCATACTGCCTCGAAAAATCATTTAAGTCAGAATGGTATGGTACAATGAACAAAAACCTATTATCTCTCCAACAAATCCAACGAATCTTCATCCTGCCAATCTTAAGCATCAGAAATGAAGGAAAGTATGTGTGGACACATGGCAAGATATACTTTGAACGATGACCAGATGGACCTATTTATAACCATAGTTGCCAGTAAAAATTTACCAAGTCGCAAAACAATCTAAACCATAAAACTCCACATTAAGCCATGGAAGACAACTACCTAGTTTTCCTTAATGTTCACAGTCAAGGTCGGATGGTTCGTGTTCGGGGTGAACGTCCGAGAACAAGAAAGCATCAATATGTTGGTGGTGATTCCCTTCTTTGGAGCCCTCACAATCAATCCGTGAGGAATTTTAACAAGTTTGTTAACGAGCTACACCATTATTGCAACCGCGACCTCGGTATAAGATTCTTCTACGAAAGGGTTCCAAGAAGTAAAGGAATAAGAACTCTCGTGCACGTTGAAAACGAAGGTGATGTCCAGGATCTGGCTGAGCAAGGAAGGTATCATGCTTTCACCAACGTATACATTGTTTACATGCATCCAATGGGAGGAAATGGTAACGCGGATTACCCTTCATCTTCAGTTGGATCAAGTTAATTTGCCAAAGGAAGATGTTCGTATGGGGAATAAGCAGGGTTATTTAGTTCTTCTTGAATTTTTAGTTTTTTGGTGGATGTTTGTATGGGGTTCAAAACATATTTGTATCGTCTCTTCAATATAATCTTCATCATTTCAAAGTTCATTCTCCAATAACTTTCACTTTTGTTTCCAAGATATTCTTGTTCAAAGATTAATAAAGTACCATGGCAGGATATTTAACCTTCAACCCATGTACAAATAAAAAGAAATTAAAGTGGATGGAAACAAGCTTAAAAAGTACCATACATGCACCCATGTATAAAAATATTTACATTCAACCCATGATAATGTTTGGAACTTGAGCTATAAGCTGAACTGTTTGCAGTGACATCGGACATTCCCTGATTTTATGAAATTATGGGTGACATGTTGTTCTCCACCATTCATCATCATCAGAATGATGTCGGTGACAAGGATAATACCTTTCAAACCACGTCCAGGGTCATTAGATGTAAAGCATGCAAAGATACTACATGGTAAACTTACAAAACATCTCAGCAAAATGTGTCACTAAAATGTGATACGTTTTAGTGACACATTTTATGTGTAAGATATTTTCTTTATGGTGACAGGGCATTGTTCTTTCTTGAAAATGAATTTAAAAAAATCATAATGAATAGGAACTCTTACACTAAATATTGCACATAAACACACAATCATCGCCACAAATAAGTTCATAACTATGCAAACCAATCTTCCGATCACTTTCCATAAGAAAAAATACAAAATACAATTACATCTTCCACACTTAATACCTCCCTAGTTTTTTGTGACTTCACATGCGTTGTCCCCCAGCAGCCGCCCGGAAACACCTGTTATAAGGATGACTAGTTAAGTCGCACCTCAAACATCACTGTGCGACACGTCAGAATGGTCCTTCCCACCTAGCCCTGTATTTGTTGACCTTCGGTCTGTCAGGAGGTCTTTTAACGTTTGATGTTAAGCATACGACTTGGGAAACATCTCTAGGAACAGACCACTGGCCTACAGGGGGTGATGTGTAATGTTTCCTTGTATACATCCCTCAGGTAAGCATTGCTATAATACTCACTAACCATAGTGTTTATGTTGATGCCCTTATCCTTGGCCAATGCTATGGCATGAGCACATGGAATTCTGTCTCTTTGGAAGACTCGGCATTGGCATGTTTTATCTCGAAGGTTTACTTCATACTTGTTCATTCCATCAGTTTCCGATGCTTCACACTCGCTCAGCCTTTGTACACTCATTGATAGAGCACACATGTATCGATCTTTCAATTCATCACTAATTGTTATTGTTCTTTGATCACACCAAGTCGAAGTGGACTCGCATCTCTCACAAAACCAATTTCCATAAGTCTCGAGAATTGACTAAAAAAGAGACAAGATTGGCCACCCACGCTCCTCTTTGAACACGTTGTTTATGCATTCAGAGTTATTTGTTGTCATGATGTTCTACCTGCCAACTTGGAAATATGCTCTGGCCCATTGATGAAGTGAGATTTTTCGGGCCTGCCTAGCAGCTCCGGGACAAGATCTTTTCAGACGCTCAAGCTCAAAATTAAATTCATCAATAGTGTATGCCTTCGCAACATTGAACCACTGATCTTTCAGTCCAGCATAAGTACTTACTGCCTTGATGTTTTGGTACATGTAGAAAATGCAATATCTGTGGCTGGCGAGAGGGTATACCTTCTTGACAGTTGCTTTAATGCCCAAGTGTCGATTATAAACAAACACCAAGTCGGCGCTATCCGGCACGACAATGTTCTTCAGCTCATTAAAGAGTAGGACCATGAGTCTGTCGAGTTCCCATCCTAGGCAGTTACAATTAGAAGGGTTCGCAGATATTTACCAGATAAGTGGGCCCATCTTCTTATAACCTGGTGTCAAGGTAAATACATTAGTGTGAATCATTTAAGTTTTCAGTTACAACAAATTATAATGCATCATTTCACCATGAACAATACATCCTAAACAAAGTAAACCTCGTTTACCTTTCTTAGCTGAGGCATAACCCTAATGCAACAACCCAGCGACCAAAAGCAATACTTGAAAGAATTATCAGGATTTGTTATGAAAGATGTGTGTGTGTGCCTGGATTGACCTGTTTCAACATGTGCATCCAAGAATGAAGCAAAAAGTAGTTGTCCTCGGGACTACCTCGTACAGCAGTCTCGGCCAACACTCTTGCTTTATTGGCCTTGTGGTAGCTTGCATGCACTCATGTATCCTTCATTACAACCATTATCTCCTTTGCCATTGGACCATTCTTCCGGCCCTTGAATCTGACAAGAACAAGAAAAGGATTTGCCAACTTTCTCTTTCCCCAAATAATCATAAGAAACTGTAATCATGTCACCTAACTAATATATACATGTCAACTACTGCTTGTGAAATCACTTCCACAGATGCATGCCTGTTGTGATTGTGCTTATACAACAACCCACACGAGTGTTTACCAATGAACCTTTTCACCTTGGAAGAATTAGTACCAGTACTCACAGAAGCACCTAATCCAAATGAGCAATTCTAGTTTTTACACTCCACAACAAGTCAACTGGGCTCAGATCTCTTCACACGCATATCAAAATGATTTTCCAACGCTTACCGGGTCAATTCGATCTAGAGAGCCTTTTTCAAACATACTTTTTCCCTCTGCAAATAGGACATGATGAATTGCCCTCATCACCACCGATTTCAACATCATTGACCTTCTCTGGATGCTCGGATGCTACTGGATTGTAATACCTAACTTCCTCGGCCTCATCTAATGAACCATCATCTTCGTTTCCAGACAAATCAACCTCAACTTTAGGATGAGAGTCAGAATAAAGCATGTCATCGTCTCCTCCATCACTAAGGTTGCAAAGTCACATCATTTGTGCTTCGTTGCAGATATGGTAACATCATCATTGTCATCGTATGGATTACCTTCCTCATCACTGCTTATTTCAACGACATCAGTTGTTTTCTCTTTCTTACAAAACCAACTTCTCACATCTTGTTGATGACCACTAACCGGAATCCTGCCAGCCTGCATACCGGATCCTACGGTATCTCCTAGTTCATCATCATCTAACATTTCAATATAATTTTCATCTGACCTTATATTTTTCCTAGTGGATGGTTCACAGTAAGAAAAAGTTTTGGGGTCACATGATAAAAATGACCTTGATGAGTTTGCAGGACAGCTCAAAGGCACATCTATCATCTCTTCATCGTGTTCAAAGCAAGAAGTTTTTTGGGTTACTGAGGCATACAACGGTATTGGGAAAACATGGTCCTTACATATAGTTAAATTCAAGAACAAAAAAACATCTAAATCATCCTTATTAGATATATAATATGGCGGTAAAAATTGGATTCTCAAGAGACAAATAACTCAGCTTCAACTCAAACCTAGAGAGATTGACATTGTTTTTATCTGCAACCTTTTGTATTAGTGAATCCGGAGAAATACAATCGCTTATGAGAAAAGACTTTAAATTTGTGGAAGCATCATTTGCACTAGATTTGAATAGCCACCTCTCTTTTAACATCAGCAATTCACCCCCATTAATAACAGAATTCATGTAAAGTCTACTTTTCTGTGTTGCTGAAACATGACAAATACAAAAACTCTTTCAGTATGTTTACCAATTGACACGCTTAATTGGAACTAAAATAGAGTACGTTTACAGAGAATAAATACTCACCCATAATATCAGCTTTGGATTTTTGCAAGCTAGTGGAGGGTTAAACAAAAGCAGGAAGAATATTGGCAGACACGACTGTTAAAATGGCAGGATAAGAACAACAGGGAAAACCCAACAAATTTTGCCTTTTCGGAATACAATGGTGTCAGGATACAACCTTGGAACAATAAAGAAATGGGTGAAAGAGGCTTTAGTTTTTTTGGAGGACAATATAATACTACAGTAAGCAACATTGGTACTTTTGGCGGGAAAATAACAGGGAAGACTTACAAGCTAACTTCCATTAAGTAGCCTGATTACATTAATGAGGTTTGATTAGACAACAAAATAGTACTACAATTACTATAACCAATTACTATAAATACACTAAACAAACCATAACCAAGTACGTTTTCCTTTTTACACTAATGAGGTTTGAGAAGACAACAAGCTAGCTTCCATCAAGTACACTTTGATTTGATTACTCCTTTAGTGAATTTTATTTTATTTTTATTTTTCTTTTGTAATCCAAAAATGCATTTTTTTCCTTTTCAAAATTGAAGAAAAGATAAAAAAAAATATTTTGAGGGATATAATGCTCCACAAATAATATTGTTGTAATTTTTATTGAAAATGGTAGACTTGTGCAATATACATTCCCGTTTTGTATATAGTATTTATTCCCCATTAATATATACATGGTGCACTTTTTTAGTATAGACTAATATCTAGATCTCTTGCATTATTTGAAGGTTGTTATGTATTATTGAAATTAGTTAATGTGTTTATTTGGCTCGTAAGAAATAGATGAAAGTATCTAAAAAATAATTTTAAAGTTTGAAAATGAATATGTATTATAAAGGTTAATAGAGTGTGAATTATTTATTCATCTTCTTAACTCTTCTTCACTTTATATTTAAGATGATGTAAATTAGTCAAGAATTAGGTGATCCTCTTAGCCTATAAATAGAGGCATTCTTCATTGTAAATTACACATAAAAACAAGAGCAAGAATATATCTCTAAAGTTCTTGATCTCTCCTCCTCTCTATTAATAATGCTTAAAATTGTTTTAAATGATCTCTTTATCAAGATTATGTCATCTTGTATTAATCATTTTAAAATCAAAATTAAGGTACTTTGTCTTAGTAATTTCACAACACATATCAGCACGACGAGCCTCTGATCACCACTTATCAAGAATTATCAAGGTATAAAACTCTACTCCTTTATTAACATAACCATAATTATACAAGAACTATTACAAAATTGATTTGAGAAGTATGTTATGTAGTTGCCCACATACGGGATCTTCTACATCAGAAACTCAATTTTCTTCTTAAGATCTAAAATGATTATACCAAAATAGAAATATATTGTTAGATCTAAAACAAGTACAAACAAGATACTATATTTACTTACCTATGTTGGCTTCTCATCTTAAACTCTCCTCAAATTCTTTCCTCGATTTTACAATGGAGTTTTCGAAATCAAAAGCTCCGTTAAAACCCGATTATTATTAGCTCAAAACCAATGAAAAATCTCATCGAAATCCATGGAAATATTTTTGAAAGAAAATGGAAGGGATGATTGAAAATGGAGTTGAGGAGGAAGAAGATAAGGATGGATGAAATGGGGAATGGGTGGCCGTAAATATAAAGGGATAAAAGAGAATAATCGGTATGAAAGTTTCCTGCCATAAGTATACTTTCATAACTTCCTTGCATTATCATTATATTATATAATTACTATTTTCACACCTCTCTTTGATTACACGTTTTTACATATTAAAATGTTAAAATTAATCACATGGTATACTTGTAGCTTGTATACATATAGTGACATGAAAGGGTATTATAACATGACTTTGGCAATTATTTTTTCTGGCCATATGATGAATTAGTCCACCATATATATGGTATTAACAATGAAAATTAATATTCTTCGATTTCATAATTTATAGAAAATGGCAAAAATCACGCGACGAGAATTTGAAATTTTTGACCTTGCTGGTCAAAGGCACCTAGAATGGAAATACGATGTTCTTTCTTACCTCAAGGCACATGGAGTTGAGAATACCATAGTGGATAAAAATAAAAACAGGGAACAAGAAAAGGCTAAAGATCTTGTATTTCTCCGCCACCACATACGTGAATGTCTTAAGACTGAATATTTCTTTCATGAGGATCCCTTGCAATTATGGGAGTTTAAAAGAGTGAATGGACATCCAAAGGATGTTCTACTCCCACAAGCAAGACATCAATGGGAGAATTTAAGTTTCCAGAACTTTAAATCTATAAGTGAATGTAGCAGTGCTATGTGGCGAACAAAAAAACCCAAGCAGAAATATTAGCGAAAACATATTTCACCATGAGTCAGTCTAACATGTAGCTACAACAACAGTATAGACAACAAAAGTTTTAAAAATACTCCAACTTGTTAAGAGTATTGTTGGTAGCTGAAAAGAATAATGAGGTATTGATTATAAATCATAATATGAGGCCTACTGGCTATGTGGCTCCTCCTGAGGCTAACGATGTTGACAACGGGTTTCAATATGGGAACACCGACACATATGGTCAACAACAAAGACTCGGAGGTGGCGGTAGCCGTGGTCGTGGCCGTGGCGGTCGTGGTATTCATGGTCAAGGCCACTATAAATATCATGATAACCACATATTCAAGAGGAAAGGTAAGCAAAAGGTCCAGATGGGTCATAAAGGACCCTCCCAGAAATTAAAATCTACTTGTCATAAATGTGGCACAACTAGTCATTAGGCTAGAGAATGTCACTTGGCTCCACATCTGGTAAAATTCTACTAAGATGAGAAGAACAAGGAAAGGCAATAGAGACCAACTTCATTGAAAGTGTGGGTGTAATTAATGCACACCTGGCCAGCCAAGATGATGGTTAATTTCTCGACTTTGAACATATTGATGATTTTACCGTATAAAACATTGAACTATCTATGTAATCAAAACTTTATTTCTTTGCACTATGTTTTTTCACTTATGTATTTTTCTTTGAAGCTTTGTAAGATTTGGTGATTGATGTGTAGTATATATATGAAGTTCATTTCTTATTACCATTTGACAACTGTTTCTACATCTATCTTAGAAAGGATGAACTCATCCAAAGTGAAACTCGATGGGAAGGAGCAATGTCTTCTAGATTGCTGATAGGCGACATCTAGTATGGCACAACAAGTAGATGTGAGCATCATTTATGGGTGATTTGGCATGATTATGGAGCATATTATCGTGATCCAGACCTCGCAAAGTAAAGGCATTATTCACAAGGATTACGGACATTCAAGGAGAAGATTACCAAAGAGACAAAGCGGGAGTCGCGCACATAGGAGCGCAGTTGCACAGGACTACAGAGTGCCTAGCATGACCACGCGCTAGGGGATGCGACCGCGACATTTTTCACGGAGGAAAGTGGAGAAATTGTCCAGGCACGACCGTGCCGACACACGCGCGACCGAGCCCGTATCAGGCCGAGAAAGTTGCGATATCCTATTTCACAAAGATTGAAATTTGGGCTTTGGACTTATTTTCTGATGGAGTTTGGGTTGGGCCTCTTTAGTTTAGTCTTCTTATGTTAGGATAATAATTAGGGTTTGATTATACCTCAACCCTAATCATCTTCTATCTTATGTTGTTTTCTAGGTTTTATTTTTACGTATTTACAATGAGCCGGGATTAGATTCACTTACTTTGATTGATTGGTGGAAGCCAACAGATGAATTGATTATAAGACTTCTATCATTGGTTCTTAATTATATCCTAGTTATTTTATCTCTCTTGCAATGTATTGCTTATTGAATTGATTTACCTGTCATGTCTGATCAACTAGGTAGAATAAGTCTAATTCATACTGCTAGGTCTGACTTGTCCGAGTTGGAGAGTCTTACCGTTTGGTAGCAAATCAATGCATGGCCTAGTTGGGATTGTTATTGTGTGGAGAGTTGATGATGTGTTAAATATCGGCCTTGAGCCAATGGTACTGCATGTTCCTATCTATTCCTGAGTTCATTGCTGCTTAATTATTAAATCTTGATAGTTTCAAGGTTTTAGTTAGGCAAGGGTTAATAGGACTAGTTGGACTATTAACTATATAAGAACAGGAATTAGGACAACCATAATATATAAATTGGAGAATCAACCCAAATAGTAATTAAAAAGTCAATGATCAAACCCAACATTCCGTTGTGTGGATACTCGTTGAATAAGGTATTTTCTCTATTACTTTCCTTCATTCAATTAGTAGTTTAGTGTCAATATAATTTCCCCCTTTATTATTATTAACTTGATCTTATTAATTGCACAAGAATTGAATACCTAACTCCTTGTGGGATTCGACCGTTACTTGTCGCTTTACATGTGTAGAGTAGCTAGTTAGGATATATTATTTTGACAGGGCTAAACGACACTCGTCTAATATGGTGTCGTTGTCGGGGAATCATACTTCTTTTCTTGTGTTATTGATTTGATTGACTTAGGTGTTGACTAGTGTATGGTCATCACTCGTGCTACTAATCATTTTCTTGTTGACCTCAATCCAGAAATCGAAAGGACCGTTCATAGGAATCGCAGAGGAAGGACAGTCGAGATGGATGATTAGGTTAAGGAGAAGACCCCTGAACAACTGCTAGCAAACCAACAGTTGATGAATCTACTCCTAGAGGAATATGCTCAGACCAATAATGGTGGTAACCGGATGTTGGGAGAGTGCAATACTCTCAATCTGACGCAGCATCCCCGAGTGGTAGTCCTACTACCCCTCTCCCAAGGATTCATCTTTGAGCTCAAGTCCGGGGTGATAAACCTGCTGCCTACATTCCATGGTTTTCCCAGAGAGGACCCAATTATGCACCTCAACCAATTCCACGACATATGCATGACTATGAAGCCATCCAATGTGTCGGAAGAGCAGATTAAGATGAGGGCGTTTGGGTTCATGCTGAAGGACACTACCAGAGCTTGGCACTACCACCTTCCCACAGGGTCTATATATAGCTGGGAGAAGCTACATATGGAGTGCTTGAATAGGTACTTCTTAGTGAAGAAGGCGAACGCGCTGAAGAGAGAGATAGCGCAGGTGAGCAACGAGACAAGGAGTTAATGTATGATTTTGGAGAGGTTCAAGGGGTTATGTGCTAGCTGCCCATTTCATGGTTATGAGTAAGAGGATTTGGTGCTTTTTCTCCCAAGGGTTGTTGACTGCTTAGATGAGGATGATAGACGTTGCTTGCGGAGAAGCATTCTAAATATAACCTCGGAGGATGCCATGAAGAAACTGAAAAACATGGCTGAGAGTACAAGGAGTTTCGGGAGGACTTACACCAAGAGAACGGTGAATGCTGCAAGTATTGAAGGATCAGGTCTAGCGAGCGAAATAGCTGAAATAAAGTAGATGCTCAAAAGCCTACTACCAAAGAGCGGGTAGCAAACAGCAATATGCGCGAGTTTGTCCCATCATTCTGATCAGTGTCTCGAGCTGCGGGAAAACACATTGGCTGAGGTGAATGCAATAGGTGGATATGGACCTCATCGGCCTTGGATAACCAGCAACAGCAAAATTATCAACCGAGGTATAGAGATCAACCCGAGCAACAAAGATGGAGACCTCATGACCCACAATAAAATTCCAGATCCCCCGCCTTGGACATGATAAAGGAACTGACTAAGAGCCTCACCACCCACACTACCAATGCCCAGAACACGGATGCAAGACTCAAGAATCTAGAGGTTCAAATGGGTTAAGTAGCGCAGACAGTGTCCACACTGGGTTCAAAATCAATCAAATTCACTACCATCCCTAACTGTGGTGAATCCAATCCAAAATGCAGTGAACCAGCACATCAAAAATGTCAATGCAGTGTCATTGAGGAGTGGGCAAAATTCGGATGAGATATTAGGGAAAGGAAAGTTAGAAGCTGAAAGTTCATCTGAGGCGCGATTACACCATGAGACACACGGCCGCGTCACCACATCTACAAAAAGGCGCGACCATGCACCAGAGTCGCGCGACCATATCTGAGGAAGGGAGCGACAGCGTCCCACACCCACGCGACAGTGCATTTATCGAACCTGTTTCAGAAACTCGGGCACGACCGCGCACGGACCTATGCAACCGCACCACCACGTCTGTAGACGTGCGTGACCGCGCATCATTACCACGCGCCCGCGCCAGTCCTTTTGATAAGGACGAGCTTCCCCTGTGCTGAACGCCGAAGATGCTATTCCGGTTGATGAGGAGGACGAGATAGATGATCCTCAAGTTGATTTTAGGCTCAGGCATAGCAACTATGTATGGCCCAACTTCCCTCCACTTGACTCGTTGAAACCCCGACTTCCTTTCCAGAGGCGTTGAGAAATACTATGAGAACGGAGGATTACAAGAAGTTGTTTGAGACATTCAGCAAGTGCCTAGTGAAAATCCCTCTGTTGAAGTTGATTAAATGCATACTGCGGTACGCGAAGTTTTTAAAGGAGTTGTGCACAGTCAAGACAAAGAAGAAGCTGAAAGGGAACAACAAGGTCGTGGTAGGAGAGAGAGTCTCAACCATTTTCTAGAGGCGTATGCCCACCAAGTATGTGACCCAGGTATGGTTAGCATCCCTAGCCGTATCGGCGACACTAATTTTGAAAAGGTTATGTTAGACTTAGGAGCTACTATAAATGGCATTCCTTACTCTCTTTGCATGCAATTAGGATTAGGACCCTTGAATGAAACTAATGTGCTAATTCAATTGGCCAATGGGTCTATTGTTCGTCCTAGGGGAGTAGTGGAAAATGTGCTAGTTTTGGTCGATAGGTTAGTTTTTCCTACGGATTTTTATGTACTAGATATAGAGCATTGTTGGAATACTACACCTATACTTCTAGGTAGACCATTTATGAGGACTGCAAGCCCTAAGGTAGATTTAGGGAATGGGACCTTGTCATTAGAGTTTGATGATGAGGTGGTGAGATTTGACGTGTTTGATGATACTGAGGAGTCTAGTGAGGATGTGGCTAGTGTGTTTGCTATTAAGGTGATTGATCCCGCATGGGATACTGATAGTACTGAGGTGGCTTTGGCCAATGGGCTCCCGATGTTGATGTTAGAGGGAGACAAGCCTCCCCCTCTTCCTCCTATTTTGCAGGTACTGTGAGTCACGACTGCGTTACCTCTAGGGCACTACATAGAGAAGAAGATCTGGTTTGACAAGGGGTTCAGAAAAAAGAAAGGAATTAGGCAGTATTACATCAGGAAGGATGAGTTGGCCCTCAAGAGGCCTAGTATGGGGTGATAAAGAACACGAAGTCGAGCCTACGACTTTAACCAAAGGCGTTGTCGGGGAGGCAACCCGTCCAAAGAGGTATTTTTCTCACTTCCGTCTTTCTTTTACTTTGTTCCTTATTTCACAATGAGAACATTGTCTAGTTAAAGTGTGGGGGAGGGGAATTACTTCACCTATCTTTTCTATTTCAGTAGTTTTGAGATTTTTGAGCATTTTTGAATTTTTAGAGTCGGTATTCATGTCTTTTCCCGTATTTTGATGTTGTGTGAACTTCTATAATGGTGCATGGATTTTGAATCTTTTACTACTATGTTTTAGATGTTAATATTGCAAATATGTTTGATGAGGATATGATTGATCAAATTGAGGACTTTGACTTGAGAATGTGGATTATGATTAGAATGCATTAGAACCAATACTAAGATTGAAAGTTTACCATCTCATCTCTAGTTTTGTCATGTTGTCATAATATTGTGTTTCCGCCCTTTTTCACTACAAAATAAAATAAGATCAAATAAAAAAGGTAGTGAACTCCTAGTAAAATAAGCCGGAAGAGAATGCGATCTCCGTGGTGTGAAAGATCACTCCGGAATCGATCCTCCACGGCTAAATAAGCGAATAGTTTCATTAGTTGGCCCGGACCATAAGACGGACGGGCCCGGTACCTAATTAGTAAAAATAAAGTGAAAAATAAGTGATTAGGATAACAAGGAGCAATAGAAAGTTGCATGTGATATTACTTGAGTTGAGCTGTGGTTTTTTGTTTGCTTTCGATGGTATTGGAGCTTGTGCATTATTATCATACACTGTGATGCATGTTAGTACAAGAATTAGTATTTTATTTGATCTTTCGTTATTCACATTAATATATTATTTGGATAGAGACATATTTTGCATAGTTTGAAGATTCAGTTTAATGTACTTGCATAAGGCGAACACAGTTCAAATTCGGGGAATATTTGATGCCATTGTTGCGTTAGTTTAGAGTCTTGTTAAGTCTTACATTATTTTAAAAGATTTCTAGTAGAGTCGGAGTCCATGCCCGTGTCTTGATGATTGTAGGTACTTAGAGCTAGAGTGTTGATTTGACGACCATCGTTGTCAAGTCTCCCATACTCATTTGAGGTCACCAAGTACTTAGCAACATCTTAATTCGAGGACGAGCAAGGTTCAAGTGTGGGAGTGTTTGATAGGTGACATCTAATATGGTGCAAAAGTAGTCGTTAGCATCATTTATGGGTGATTTGGCATGATTATGGCTCATATTACAGTGATCCGGACCTCGCGAAGCAAAGGCGTTATTCACAAGGATTACGGACATTCGAGGAGAAGATTGCCAAAGGGGCGAATCAAGAGTCGCGCATAAAAGGACACAGCCGCCCAGGACTGCAGAGTGTCTGGCGCGACCGTGCCACTATTCGCGGATGAAACTGGATTAATCGGCAAGGCACGACCGTGCCGACACACGCGCGACTACGCCCTTATCGGGCCGAGAAAGTTACGAAACCCTATTTCACCGAGATTGCAATTTGGGCTTTGGGCTTATTTTCTAATGGAGCTCGGGCTGGGCCTCTTTAGTTTAGTCTCCTTATGTTAGAATAATAAATAGGGTTTGAGTATGCCTCAACCCTAATCATCTTCTATCTTACGTTGTTTTCTAGGTTTTGTTTTTACATAGTTTACAATAAGCCATTAGTAGATCCACTTACTTTGTTCGATTGGTGGAAGCCAATAGATGAATTGGTTGTAAGACTTTTATCATCGGTTCTTAATTATATCCTAGTTGTTTTATCTCTCTTGTGTTGTATTTCTTATTGAATTGATTTACCTGTCTGGCCTAATCAACTAGGTAGAATTAAGTCTAATTCATACTGCTAGGTCTGACTTGTTCGAGTTAGAGAGTCTTACCTCTTGATAGCAAATCAATCCATGACCTATTTGGGATTGTTATTGCGTGGAGAGTTGATGATGGGTTAAATATCGGCCTTGAGCCAATGGTACTGCATGTTCCTATCTATTTCTGAGTTCATTGCTGCTTAATTACTAAATCTTGATAGTTTCAGAGTTGTAGTTAGAGAAGGGTTAATAGGACTCGTTGGACTAGTAATTATATAAGAACATGGATTAGGACAACCATAATATATAAATTGGAGAATGAACCTGAATAGTTATTAAGAAGTCAACGATCAAACCAACCATTTCATTGTGTGGATACTCGTTGAATAAGGTATTTTCTTTATTGTTTTCCTTCACTCAATTAGTAGTTTAGTGTCAATCCAATTTCCCCCCTTTGCTATTATTAAGTTGATCCTATTAACTGCACAAGAATTGAATACATGACGCCTTGTGGGATTCGACCCTTACTTTCCGCTTTACTTGTGTAGAGTAGCTAGTTAGGAAATATGATTTTGACAAGACTAAACGATGCTCGTCAACTGCGCAATGACGCACACCATCTTGAGAAACAAAGAGTACTTACTTACTTGAAAGCCTATGAATACAATGTAACCACAATATCGGGTTCATCTAAACTCATAGAAGGCTCTGGAAAATCTATTGTTATACTCCTAAGAGGAACAAAATTTATTATAAAATGACGCACTATATTCGAGTAAATCTCGAAGAAAGTTATTGAGTTTCAAGGATGTGCGTCATAATGAGTTTCATAAGGAAACCATGAATGAAAATGGGAAAGAATACATGTGCATAATAAGATATGAATCTGGTCGAAAGCAGAACCTTGAAAGGATACCAAGACATACATCTGGATTATATTATACATATATTTATCCGTGTGAGGTAAATGCAACAATAAATAAGAGATCATTTGACCAAACTGCTTTCACCTTGTGGCATGACCGTTTGGGTCATCCAGGATCAGTAATGATGCATAAAATCATAAAGAATTCACTTGGACACCCATTAAAGAACATTAAGCTCCTATCGTCCGGTGACTTTAATTGCAGTGTTTGCTCACTCGTAAAAATTATTATAAGACCTTCAGAAAACAAAATAGCAACTGAGATGCCCACATCTTAAAAGAATCCAAGGAGATATATGTGGACTAATTACTCCATCATGTGGACTATTCCGATATTTTATGGTGCTAATTGATACATCCACACTTTGATCACATGTAACTCTATTATCAACAAGAAATGTTGCATTTTCCAAAGCTACTTGCTCAAATAATCTGACTGAGGGCACAGTTCCCAGATTATACAATATAGAAAATTCGGCTTGATAATGCAGGCGAATTCACATCTCAAACTTTCAATGACCATTGTATGTCCACTGGAATTGATGTAGAGCATCCAGTAGCTCGTGTTCACACACAGAATGGTCTGGTCGAATCCTAGATAAAGCGATTACAATTAATCGCTAGACCATTACTAATGAAATAAAGATTACCAGTGTTATCCTGAGGACATGACATATTACATGCAGCAGCTTTGGTTCGATTGAAGTGGAAACCATGAATACTCCCCACTACAATTAGTATCTGGTAAGGAGCCAAATATTTCACATCTAAAGGTATTTGGATGTGTTGCTTATGTTCCCCTTGCTACACCTTTGCGTACAAAGATGGGTCCACAAAGGAGATTGGGAGTTTATGTTGGTTTCGAATCTCCCTCAATCATTGAACATCTTGAACCAACAATTGGCGATTTATTTACAGCAACGTTTGATTATTGTCATTTTGATGAAAGTACATTCCCTAAGTTAGAGGGAGAAAATGATGGTGTGAATGCACATGGAAAGAAGATTACATGGAATGCAGTAGCATTATCTCAGCTTGATCCGAGAACAAAAGTGTGTGAACAAGAAATAAAACAGATCATACATTTGCAAAATGTTGCAAATCAGTTTCTATATGCATTCATCGCCTCAAAGAAAGTGACTAAGTCACATATACCTACAGCAAATGCACCTGAAAGAATTGAAATACCAACTGGACAAGCAGATGCATCAATTTGCAAATGAGTCTACAACATGTAGGAAGTGTGGTAGGCCATCGGGCTCAAAAGAATTGAAACCAAGAAAGTCAAAGAACCCAAAGGGTATAGTAAGAAATGTCACAATAGCTTCAGAGCAAGATGATAAAGTCAAATAGATTGAAAATGAAAAAATCTCACAAGAAAATTATATCGTAGATAATGATCAAAATCAACAATTTTGAAATTTCCATAAACTATGTATACACAGGTATACAATGGAATAAGAAAGATGTCATTATTGGTGATACATTTTCCTACTCAGTAGCTATAGACTTGTTTTCGAAGATGCGGATATTGAGACAAAATTGACGGATGAATATCGTCAAAGGAAAGATTGGCCAAAATGAAAAGAGGCCATACAGGCAGAACTAAAATTGCTTTAAAAGAGAGAAGTTTTTGGCACCGCGGTCCATACACACAAAGGTTTTAAATCCCGTAGGTTACAAATGGGTTTTTGTAGAAAAACAGAATGAAAAAAATGAAGTTGTTAGGTATAAGGGAAGACTTGTAGCCCAAGGTTTCTCTCAAATTCCTGGAGTTGACTATGATGAAACATACTCTCTTGTGGTTGATGCAACTACATTGAGATTTCTCATTGGCTTGATTGTATTTGAGAAATCACAGATGCGTCTTATGGATGTTGTGACTGCATACTTATATGGGTCACTTGATATAGATATCTATATGAGAGTTCTAGAAGGAATAAAACTGCCTTATAACTCCAAACCTTGCGGATTATTCTCTATAAAACTGAGGAGGTCGTTGTATGGATTAAAACAATCTGGACAGATGTGGTACAATCGCTTTAGTGAATATCTTGTGAAGGAAGGGTTTAAGAATGATGCCATATGCCCATGTGTTTTCATCAAGCAATCCAAAAATGGATTTGCCATCATAGTAGTCTACGTTGACGATTTGAACATTGTTGGAACTTTTCATGAAATTCAAGAGACTCCAAAATATTTGATGAAAGAGTTTGAGATGAAAGATCTCGGTAAAACTAATCTTTGTCTTGGTTTACAAATTGAGCATTTGGAATTGTCCATTAATCTAATTACACTATGAAAATCTTGAGAAGATTTAATATGGATAAGGCACATCCCTTGAGCTTTATCATGGATGTTCGATCCCTTAATTTTGATAAGGATCGGTTTCGCCCTAGAGAAGAAGACAAAGAAGTTTTCGGACCTACAGTACCATATCTAAGTTCGATCGGTGCGTTGATGCATTTGACTAACAATACAAGCCCATATATTGCTTTTGCAATAAATTTCTTCTCCAGTTTAGTTCCACTCCTACAAGGAGGCTTTGGAACGGGATCAAACACATATTTCACTATCTTCGAGGCACACATGACTTGGGATTGTTCCAAATCATAAAATGTTTATGTGTTCACATATGGAGGCACATCCATATCATGGAGATCGAATAAGCAAACAGTGACAACAACATCATCAAATCAAGCGGAGCTGGTTGCATTATATGAGGTGGTAGAGAATGTGTGGCGTTACGATCAATGATCACATTCATCTAGAAAGAATATGGCATGAGGCCCATCGCTAGTGGGCCAACGGTTCTATATGAAGACAACTCAGCATGCGTTGCTCAATTGAAGAAAGGCTACATAAAGGGAGATCGTATAAAACATATTTTACTCAAATTCTTCTCTATCCATGTGTTGGATGAAACTGGATAAATCAACATCCAACAAATGCGATCGAGTAATAATTTGGATGACACGTTCACGAAGTCATTAAATCCCATGAAGTTTACGGAACTAGTATCAAGGATTGGGATGTGCAGACTCAGAGACACTCGTTGATCTCAGGGAGCACTGCACTTTTTTCCCTTCGGTTAAGCTTTTATCCCACAGGATTTTGCTTGACAAGGTTTTTATTGAGGGGGCATCAAGGCATATAATGGGATCCATTGTTGCACTCTTTTTCCCTTTCATCAGGTTTTATATCCCACTGATTTTTTTCGGACAAGGTATTTAACGAGGCAACATACCTTCATATCCCACATCAGTTCAAAGGTGAATATTCAAAGAGGTGTTATGTATTATTGAAATTAGCTAATGCATTTGTTTGGCTTGCAAGAAGTAGATTAAAGCATCTAGAAGATCATGTTCAAAGTTTGAAAATGAAGATGTATTATTAAGGTTAATAGTGTGTGAACTATTCACCTTCTTAACTCTTCTTCACTTTATATTTAAGATGATGTAAATTAGTCAAGAATTAAGTGATCCTCTTAGCCTATAAATAGAAGCATTCTCCATTGTAAAGTACACAGAAAAACAAGAGCAAGAATACATCTCTAAAGTTCATGATCTCTCCTCCTCTCTCTTAATACTTAAAGTTATTTTAAGTGATCCATTTATCAAGATTAAGTCATCTTGTCTTAATCATTTCAAAATCAAGATTAAGGAATTTTATCTTAGTTATTTCACAACAAAGACGACTTGTTTCATTTAATGATAGAGATGCCTCAACGGGGTTTGAACCTTGGGCGTGATGGAAGAGGGCAAGCTCCCTTACCATCACACTTTCGTTTCTGACACTTTTTTTAACTTTGTTTATATATTTATGAAGTGTACCAGTTAGTACTATATATACAATTGCATCGGGAAGACATCCTCCTTCATCCACCCAGAACTTCGGTGTTGACCACTATATCTTCATTGAGCTTTGTTATTTCCGGTCATTTATCGACAAGGCACCACCCCTACTTGAGCACCAAGTTGAATACGAAAGGTGCACCAAAAAGTGAAGAAAAAGTGTATCATTTTTACTAGGAGAAGTTCTACAATACACTATGAGTGCATCGTTTATATGGTAAAATATATGAGTACACATAGAAGTGGTACACCATTTATATAATAATGCACCATTATAGAAAGAAAAAAGTGCACCTAGATATATTTGTAGTGCACACTAGTGAATTATTCGCTAAAAAATACAAGTGAAAAATCAGTGAAATTCGATACATCTTCTTTATATTTGAGTGTTTTTTCTGTCATATTTTGGTGCACTTCGTAGTTGAACTCGGTACACCAAGTTTTTTTGCTTGATGGAGTGTTAAAGTGCTTTTTACGTGAACAATTCAGGAATAATTTAACTAGGTTATTTTTTCCTTTTAACTTGATTGGTGTGGACATGTCCATAGTGAAATTAGTCTGCACCTCAAACCTCTCCTTGTGATACATGGACTCAATATGAAAAAAGTTTGTGCATATACTAAAATGTGTGTGGATTCGCAAATAATGATTATGTACAATATCTTGAGCCCTAATATGGGCAAACATTATCACCGGATCTTTTTCTAAAAAACCTTCCTTACCAATTTTACTCATTAATCGAATTGACGAGTGCATAAATATTTTCGGCGGTGATTCTCTAGGCGATTAGGTCACACCTCCGGTGATTCCACCTCCCTTTCTTTAGGCGGCTCCGCTTTAGCGCTGGCGGCCTGGAATTGACTTGCTCGGGGCGATGTGAGTCGGTGTCCTTCGTGGTTCCCCTTGTCTGCTCAGTGTTCAGAGGTTTTTAGGATTTATGGCAGGCGTTTCAACCCTTAACCACAAATCACAGATCTTGCAACCGTTTGTGGCCATTGACGCTCAGCCGAAGCTCTCGCCTGGTGCTATCCTGCAGCCGGGAATACAGAAACAACCACCGGCTCTTGCTTTGTTTTCCCTAGATAATGTAGACTTGGAAGATTGCGATATCTATGAATTCACACTAGAGGAAGTCCGGAAAGAAATAGAGGAGCAGAAGTTCATTATCTTGGGTCGTATTGTTGGTCCTAGTGCTACTTTGAAAGAGATGGGAGAGTTTGTGGCCTTCAACTGGGAGGATTACAAGCCAAGTATTCAATTCAGTCGAAATGGAGTGTGGCATTTTCGATTCTCCAAGCAGGCGGATTGTGAGCATGTAATGAACCATGGGCCATGGTTTTTCAAAGGAAAATTTCCTCTAGCGCTTACGCATTGGGAGGTCGGGACACCTATAGCGTGGTCTAGCTTTGAATCTATCCTGCCTAGATTCAACTTCGGAACCTTAACGGTTTATTCTACTCGAAACATATGTTAAGTATAAGTGGAAGCATGATCGGTACCCCAATCTTGATAGATGAGGCAACTGGTAATCGTACTAACCCGGACTGTGTGCATATTCTAGTACAGATTGAGGCCAATGATGTTCTTAAAGAGAAGATTGCTTTGTGTGGACCGAAGGTAAGATTTACTTTCAGAAAGTCTAGTTTGAATGGGTGCCATGGGTGTGTGACTGTTGTCGTGAGTTTGGTCATTTAACTGCGCGATGTAAGGCTGCCAAAACAGAGACAACACCAACAGCTGAGTCTACTGGTGCTCCAACTGCGAATACTGATGCAACTTTTTCTGAGAACCAACCAAGTGCCTCTGCTGCAGGGAAATTGACAGTCCAGTTGACACATCAGGAGAATGTTCAGCAACAGTATGTACAGCAGGATTATGTTCAGCAGGTTGTTCAGTCCAGTTCTGTGACTATTCAGCAACAACAGGAGAAAGCGCAACATCTTGATTCTGGCAGTATTGTGGCTAATTCTGAACTGCCGCCTACTGGTGTAGCAATCGATTTCTGACCAGCAGAAGCGCACGGAATCTGAACCGAATGACAAGATAATTGACAAAATCAAGCCTAAGTATCAGTATAAGAAAACCAAAGGGACTAAACAGGTTGCCAATAGAAACTTACGCAGCACGGGCACCTCCGTAGGGGATAAGGGCGATGTCTGAAATCACGATTGTGGCGTGGAACTCTAGGGGGTGTAACTTTGTCCCTAGAGCTTGTATGATTACAGAGTTCTTGTGTCGGAATAAAGTGACTATGATTGGCATTTTAGAGAGTAAAATTGAGAAGGATAAGGAATTTCAGCTGCATAGAAGATTGATGTCGGATTGGAAGTTCATGACTAATAGCACTAGTAGTTCAAAAGGCAGAATTTGGCTCTCGTGGGACAGTAATTTGATTGATGTCACCGTCTCTTGTATTAGTATACAATTTATGCACTGTTTGATTCGTAGTAGAAGCTCGCATTTGGTTTTTGAAGCTACATTTGTGTATGCCAGCAACAGTGGGAACGAGAGGCGCCAGTTATGGGAGGATATTGGCCTGCTTGGTGTTGATCCGAACAACCCTTGGACTGCGTTGGGAGACTTTAATTGTATTGCTAAGAGTGATGAAAAACTTACCTTTTCCCGGCAAATCCAAAGTTGTGATGATGACCTCAATCAATTTATGCTGCATCATGGCTTATCGGATCACCCTTTCTCTGGTGCGATTTATACCTAGAATAATCAATAGAAGGGTACCTGTCGTACTGCCTGTAAACTGGATAGAGTTTTAGTCAATGATTATTGGGTTTCTGAATTCCCTACGTGCACTGCCTTTTTTGCAGACCCGGGTTTTTCTGATCACTCTCCTGAGATTGTTTGTATTAACCCATCTTCTGAGGTAAAGCGCATCCCTTTCAAATTTCGGAATTACTGGACTACGGAACCTGATTTTCTGTTGTTATTGAAAAACACTTGGGAAATTCTGATTCATGGTAATCCACAGTATATCGTCGCTGCCAAAATTAAGCGAATGAAAGAAGAGTTCACGAATTGACATAGGGGAAGATTTCGTAATCTTGAATTAATGGTGGAGGAATGTTCTAACAATCCGCGTTTTGCTAATGAAGCCCTACAAGTTGACTTCTCAAATGTTGACAAACAGCAAGCTGTCTCTGCAGCGAGGACTGACCTTAACCGTAGAATTGATCAATTACATAGCTTTATTGCCCAAAAATTGAAAGTGGACTGGATTACTCTCGAGGAAGAAAATTCAGCTCTTTTCTATAATGGCATTAAGATTCAAAAGGGTAAGAATTCCATCTTCTCGCTTACGGATGTTGATAATTGTATTATTGATACACGAGAAGGCGTAGTGCAGGAAATTCTTGGTTTTTTCCAGGGGCTGTTCGGAACCTTCATTGACAGTAGTGACATGGATATGCAAAGACTTACTGGCACCGTAATTGACCATGATTTTCACTCTTCCTTATGCGTAGCCTGCTCTGATACTGAGGTTCATGCTGATATCGGTAATTTACGATCACCGGGGCCCGATGGATTCAGCAGTCTCTTCTTTAAGCACTGTTGGTCCATTATTAATCAAGATGTCCTCCTTGCTATCCATGACTTCTTCAAGAGAGCCTGATTATTGCGTCAGAGTAACGCAACTTTTATCAATCTGATTCCTAAGGTAGACAATCCATTTAGTATTCGTGAATTTAGACCAATTGCTTGCTGTAATACCATGCTCAAGGTGATATCAAAAATTCTTGTCTCCAGAATTCGGCCTATACTGGATTCGATTGTTTCTATAAACCAAGGTGCGTTTGTCCCAAATAGGAGGACTACTGATAATGTTATGGTTGCTCATGACATTGTGAAGGGTTATGATAGCAGATATATATCTCTGAGATGCCTCCTTCAGATAGATTTGCAGAAAGCTTATGATTGTGTGAGCTGGAAATTCTTAAAGAATGCGCTTATTTATTTTAACTTTCCTTCTCAAATGATTCACTGGATTATGGAAGTGGTTAGCACACCTTCGTATTCTGTAATCCTTAATGGTGAAGTTGAGGGTTTTTTCAGAGGCCAACGTGGTCTACGGCAGGGTGATCCCCTTTCACCATTCCTGTTTGTTCTAATCATGGCAATGTTTACGAGGCATATGCAGAGTATTAGCGCCGCTAAGGGATTCTTCTTCCACCCGAGATGTAAATAGTTGAAACTGACTACTCTTGCTTTTGCTGATGACCTTCTTATTTTTTGCAAACCTGCAATCTCTACCCTCCGGTTAGTCAAAGATGCTCTTAATTCATTTGCTGCGGAATCGGGACTTATTGCCAACTGCTCGAAGACTAGGATTTTCTTTGGGGGCATCAATTCAGAAAGACGGCAATTTCTTGATGAATTTATGGGCTTCCAGACCGGTCGTATGCCAGTCAGATACCTAGGGACTCCACTGTACTCCAAAAGACTTAGAAAGGGTGACTTCCAACCTCTTCTCAGCAGTCTTCAGCGAGCTATTGATGGGCGTCAGGCAAAGCTCCTATCCTACCCGAGACGTATGCAAATCATCAAAACAGTGCTTCATAGTATCACGAGCTTCTGGATGCAAGTTCTTATTATCCCCAAATCTGTCAGTAAGAATATTGAGTCCTTGTGTCGATCCTACTTATGGACTGGTGAGACTGGCAAGAGACGTACACTTGTCAGCTGGAAGACGTATTGTCTAGACCTTGAAGCTGGGGGATTGGGGTTCAAGAAACTCCTCTCTTGGAACAAAACGCTGCTCTTTAGATTCTGGGCAGACTTGATGATTGACAGACGGAGTATATGGACTAGCTGGGCTCGGAAAAATATGATCTGTAATGATAGTATTTGGGGTGCTACCTCGGGGCAGCTTAGCTCGTATTCCTGGAAGATGCTGGTACGTGTTAAGGACATGGTGCGCAGCCTATTGGGTAATCTTTCTCCGGACACCCATTCTTTTATCACTGGCGAAGGGAAACTTGACTCAGTTGCACTCTATCGTCGGATGGCTCCGTCTGGGGAACAGTTGCCATGGTGTGTAGTTCTGTGGAATTGAATTCAGGCGCGAAGATGGTCCTTTGTTTGCTGGTTGGCTACACTTGATAGGCTACCAACCAAATGCAGCCTTTCTATGTGGGGGGGGGTCCCCGATATCGTATGTGTGCTTTGTAGCTCAGCTCCGGAGAATGACATGCACCTATGGTTTGGTTGTCCGTTTAGTCGTGCTGTTTTGGATGGCGTCATGAGATGGCAGGGGGTTCAGTCTAGACACCAATATCTGCATGACTAGTGGTCGTGGTTTGCGAACTACCATAAACGTTCAAATAATGTCTATTTAGGGAAGCTACTTGCATTTATGGGTATTGTGTATGGTATTTGGGGTTTTTGGAATGATGTAATTTTCAATCTTAGGAGAGTAGACACTACTGAGCTTGTTAGGGAGATTATCAACAGCTGTAAATTTAGGATGATCCATAAACTTAAAACTACAGGGAGGTGGGGTAGAGCTATGATTAGACGCATGAACGCTTTAGGTTTTGTGATCATGTTTTGTTCGGAGTCTGGATTGATGAAACTTTTTACCGTTTGACAAAAAAAACACTCACTATAATAGTTTGACAATAAATTTTTTATCGAGTTTTCTAACTAGGCATAGGATAAAACTTACTCGTTATAATAATCCGAACTCCTAAAGACATATGATAAATTTCTTTAATTTGGCAAATTCACTAATCAATCTTATCTAAGAATCTTAATTTTAGGACACAAGTAAAAAAATGGAATTTTTATAGAATGACGTGCCTTTTGATAGAATGACATGCCTTTTGAGAATGATGGTTGTATTATAACGATTAGATAATGGCCCTTGAATAATACTAGTGGAATCCTAAATCGATGAAGCAAATTTGAGAAGGAGATGCCACATTGTAATAAACTGAGAATATCTTATGGCAAGAAATAATCTAAACTAAAATTTCAAATAAATGTATGAACCAATCACATTGAAGAAGAAGATAAAATAGATGATGGAGTGTGAATTGAATAAAGCCACTTGATATGAGGCAAGCATGTAGCATTTGCAATTGTACCACTTTTAGCTAAAATCTGACCAGAAAATGCAAAGTTTGCATTCCTGTCCTAACAATATCCTATTTTGGGTTGAGCAAATTGATGTGTAAACCAAAGCCAACTCACAATTCCACAAAAGCTTCATTTTCTTAATCTTTTTACTCATACTGTCATCATCCAATCTCATGACCTTAACCTTTTTTATATATTTGGTTGGATTATTAGTTTAATCCTTCAGTCTTAGACACTAGCCAGCCATTGGTTTATTTAATTAATCATCAACTCAATCTTACCCACATGATTTAGCCATCTCTGATTCAACTCGCCACATCACAAAAAGACCCAATCTCTATTATATAGAGAAATCTATTCCATCTTACAAACAAAAACAAAAGTTAGTTGAGGTTGAGGTTGAGGTTGAAGTTGAACCCTTTCATTGCTACTCTCAAGAACAACTCTTAATCATCAAGAGTTGAATTCAATCTAAAGAAAACAAAAACAAAGACAAAACAGGACACATGACAAACACTTGGATCATTCTTTTCTTTTTCTTTCTACTTAAAAAACAATTTCGTTTCAACACTCAAATATTCTTCTTCTTGTCTCTGTTGCTGTTGTCCTTTTCTTCTTCTTCTTCATCCCCGTCAAACATCTCCACTTGGGCCCCACATTCTTCCCAGACACCGCCGGTGCCGGCGCCGGCCGCGTCATCCTCTTCCTCCAACGCCCTCTTCTCTTGCTCCTCCGCCTCCCCACTGCCCTTCTCTTCCTGTCCGCCGCTCTCCTCCTCATCTCCTCCAGTAACTCTCTCATCGCCCTCCCCTTCTCCTTCCTGTGCCTCAACAGTACCTCGCTGACGTCTGCCGGAGTTATCTCCGCCGCCTCCACTACGCTCCGCATCTCCTCCACCACCTCCTCATCATCTCCCCCCTCAATTCCCAGATAATTTTGCAGCAGAATCATTAGCGACCGGAAATTGCAGTGTCCCATGTGAATGTGCATATCCATTCTGCCACTCCTTAACAGCGCCGGATCTAGCCTCTCGATGTGATTCGTTGTGAACACGAAGATCCGCTCGCTTCCGCAACAAGACCACAATCCGTCAGTGAAATTTAATAGTCCGGATAGGGTTACGGAGTTTCCTGAAGCTCCTCCGGCGCCGCCGTTTCCCCCGCTTCCTTCCTCCGAACTTGATCCAGCCGGAAACCCTGACCTATCCGGATTCCTCATTCTACCACTCCGATCCTTCGATTTCCGATTCGATAGGCTGATCGAGCAATCGATGTCCTCGATCACGATTATGGATTTCGAGGTCGTCTTCATCAGAAGCTTCCGGAGCTCGGAGTTGCTGTTCACCTCTGTCAGCTCCAGATCATAGATATCGTAGCCGAGGTAATTAGCCATGGCGGCGATCATGCTCGATTTCCCCGTCCCCGGCGGTCCGTACAGGAGGTAGCCTCTCTTCCACGCGCGGCCGGTCTTCTGGTAGAACGACTGTCCTGCGGCGAACTCCTTCAGATCCGCCATTATATCCGATTTCCTCGCCGGATCCATCGCCAGCGTGTCGAACGTGCTCGGATGCTTGAACGGAACCGCCTCCCATGGCTGCGGGCCCCTCGAATCCAGAGTCCCTCCTCTCGAGTTTGTGTACAAGTAACTGCATTATCCCCAAATCAAACATTACTCAAATCGAATCCGATTCTGAAATTCGAATATCATAACAGAAACACTCACCGGTCTTCGTTTTTCCGGCGAATTTCTTCAGAGCGTTGCATGATGTGATCAAGGTACGAGCTGAGAATGAGCGATTTGTGGTGCTTACGGAGTCGTAGCGTGAATCCGCGGCGCTCGTCCGGCAGCGGCCGCCACGAGAAGGACGCCGACTGGCGCTGCGTGACGGTGTGCTCCCACTGGACGGCGGCGCCACGGAACGTGTCCGGAACGGTATCGTTGGACGACAGGCCAAACGTAATGGTGCTGGAGTTGAGGGCGCGAGTGAGACTGAGGCGGTGGGTAGCGGTGGACGAAGCGGCGGCGCTCAGGTAAAGCTGAACGGCGTTGTAAAGCTCGTTGGTATTAACGCCGTCGATCTCCGTAATATCAAAGTAACAGTAAGAAGAGAAGTAGTTTGAGAGGCGAGAAACGGCCTTGATGAGTGCATATCGGAGCTCCGGCGGGAATAGGGTGGAGAGGAGCGTTTGACAGAAGGCTAAAACTCCCATTAGAGAAGCCATAGCTGTCCAGACCTCCCTCATGTTATCTATCTCTGTATTGTAACTTGATTATCTGATGAATGGTTTATATAGCAAAAACAGGGGAGAGGGTGGGAAATCTCTGAATGTGGAAATTGCTGATACTGAATTTATATAGCACTCTGTGTCGCCTTTTTAGCCCTGTTGAGGATCTTCCAAAATCTGAAAAAGTAGTTTATTTTGTTTGGGGTGGTGGTGTATATCAGCAGAGTGAATTAACAGTTGCAGTGGTAGTAGTTGTGGTTTCAGAATCCAGAGGAAGAAGAAGACTGAGATTGAGATGGTGGGGGTGAGATTGGCTGGCTTGGCTTGGGTGGAGTATGAGTAAGTAGTAAGTACAAGGAAATACAGCAGAGAAACAACACAACATATAGGGCGCAAAAGCCAAAAAGTGTAGACACAACTTTTGAGTTTAGAAAGAAGGACAGAAATCAAAAGTGGCTATCACCAATGTCCAATGGCTATGGCTATGGCTCATCATCGTGATTCTGCTCCTATTTATTCCCCCGAGTTTATCCATATCATATGAATTCATGCTATCTCGCTACATTATACAGAACCATGTCAATCAAATGGATTTAATTTCGGCGTCCAACGACGCACGTCCAACGCACGTCCAGTTTTTGGTGGGCGCATGTATACTTTTCTGCAAAAGCTTTGTAGAGGCCTTTTACGCTAATAACTCATCAATTTCCCCAACCTGGTCTAAACCGATCCCAAAAAACCCTAAACCCACTTGACTCGTTTTGAAACCGGATCCAACCCTGAACCTGAACCCAACCCCCTCTCCCTCACCCTCTTTCCCACCGAACCGAACCAACCCCTTTCTCGTGACCACAGTTTCTTCAACTGTGACAAAGAAATCATCGCCCTTCTTCCTCTGTTGAAATCCAGTTCTTCCTCTGTTGAAATCATCGCCCTTCTTTCTCCGGTGTCGCAGGTGTGTTGTTGTTCTCCGGCCGCCGTCACCCCTTCTTTCTCCGGTCGCCCCTCTTTCTCCGGTGTCCCTTCTTCCGCTGTTGAAGGTATGATTCCGAATTCCAGATTCACAAAAATCATTGCCCTTCTTTCTCTGTTGAAACTCAGCAGCATAGTGTGTTGAAATCATCGGAGAAAGAGGGGATAATTCGAGATTTAGGGCTCAAAAATCATTGCCCTTCTTTCTCTGTTGATTCTGAATTCGAGATTTAGGGCTCAAAAATCATCAGAGAAAGAAGGGATAATTTGTACTGAAATCTGTACATTCTCAAAAATTATGCTGAATGTGGATAATCTGTAGGAAAAATTATGTTGAATGTTGAATGTGGAGCTAAAAATTTTCATTTGTTGAAATTCAGCATTATTCTCAAAAAAATCTTCTGGTGAATTTCAGGTCAAAAATTTCATCTGTTGAAATTATGCTGAATGTGGATAATCTGTACTGAAATCTAAAATTATGCTGAAATCTAAAATTTGTACTGAATTATGCTGTAATCGGACTGAATTATGCTGAAATCAAAAATTATGTTGTAATTTATACTGAATGTGTTGAAATTCAGCCGATGAAATTATGCTGTAATTTGTACTGAATTGTGCTGTAATTTGTACTAAATTATGCTGAATGTGTTGAAATTTGTACTGAATGTGTTGAAATTCAGCCGATGAAATTTGTACTGAATTTCAGCAATAATTCTCAAAAATTATGTTGAATGTGTTGAAATTTGTACTGAAATCGGACTGAATTTCAGTCAAAAAAGTCTAGACTGTATTTCTTTGCCTGCCTGCAATAATTTGGCTTGAATTGTAGAATTTTGAAATGAATTTTGTAGAAATTTGGCTTGAATTGTAGTGCTTACTTGCAATAATATTGAGAGATTCATAAATTTGGTCTGAATTGTAGTGCATGCTTCCATCGGTATGAGTTGTTGTTGATACACCTAATACACTTGTAGTAGAATTTGGTTTGTACTAATTTGTAAATTACAATTGAATGTTCATGGACTTCATTTCTTGCAGGAAAAAGTATAGTTTTTCCAATGTCGTCGAAATCACCTTCGAAGAAAATTAGATCCCCGTCTAAATCCCCTTCAGAAAATTAGATCCCCCGAACCTAAGGCAACTGAAGCCAGTGAATATATACAGGAGGAGTTTTTTACAGTTGAGGAGCTGACCGGAGGTGCACCGGAAAGCGAAAATGACTCCCCGCAGGTGACCGGAGGTGTAGCTGATTGAGTAGTGACGACGGCCCGACCAGTAACTCGGGCTCAAATTCGACGGAGGGTGGACGCCGAATTGGTAATGAAATTGTTATCAATAAATTGTAGTTATAATATGAAATTCTCATTTGAAATAATTATAGAAAGTTTATATCAATGAATCTTAGCTTGTCCTTGCATATAATTTGATTTATTAATTCTTACATTGTTTTTTTTATATATAAAAGTTTTTCAGCATTTGTTTTGCGTAGATGTTAATGAGTTCTAACAAATTGATTTGAATGTTTTTAAATTTTTTTAAATGTTAGGCAGTTTATTAGTCTGTCCATGCATAATATCTCATTTATTAAATCTTAGACGCTTAATTTTTTTATATATATGAAAGTTGTTCTGCATTTGTTTTGAGTAGATGTTAGTATTCAACGTGCTAATGAATTTTGTTTATTTTGGCTAGGCGGCTATCCCAAACAATAGGGCAAGGGTCGGCACAACAAGGAGCGTCGATGTGCGTAAGATCTTAGCGTCCGGATGCAAGAAAAGACAGGTAGAGGGTACATCGTGTAGTACTACGACCCACGAAGGACCAGAATCGTGTACCCATCTATCACCTATTTCTGAGCCACCCGCTAGTTCACCTCCTCAGCCGTCGATGTCACATGACTCGGGTTCCCATTCATGTTCGCATGTTTATGAGGGTGAAGATAGCGAGCCTATGGAAGTTTTTCCCAATGTATTGCTAATCTGCGCCCCCCCCCCCCCCCCCCCCCCCGTAGTGAAGTTCATCCCCCTGATGTACCTCGCCCCCTGATGTTCCGCCCCCCGTTGTTCCGTCCCCTGATGTACCGCCCCCGGTGTTTCGCCCCCCGGTGTTCCGCCCCCCGATGTACCTCCCCTCGGTGTTCCGCCCCCCGGCGGTGTACCGTCCTCCGATATACTACCTCCCGGTGTTCCGCCCCCTAGTGTACCTCCCCTCCTTGTACCTTCGCCTCTTCCGCCTCCACCAGTTGGACCTCCACTCATGCTTGCTATCCACTGGAGATGCCCCTCCCGTTGTTGGGGAAAGCGGCGAAGAGCATGCGCATGACATCGGGGCTCCTACAGACCCGTCTCTCATCCTCAGCTACGATACACACATAGCTGCCAAACTCTGGAGAGACCCGACCCACTGGAAGGGGCTGAGGGTCCACAGTAGGATTATGGAGTGGAACATGCTCCGCAGTTTATTACCTAGACCAGAGGACGAGCAACAGGGATCTTGGAGCTGGATCGCTCGGCAGACAGGGTTGGTTGGTCTGTTCGACTTTCAGTTTGGGAAGGTCGACCACACCCTCATCTCATCGTTTGTTGAGAGATGGCACCCGAGACCAACAGTTTCCATTTTCAGTGGGGCGAGATGACCATTCTGTTGCACGACGTGGCTATACAGTTGGACATTCCGCTGGAGGGCCTTGAGGCTATAGATCCCGACTACTATCCGTCGCACGGTGCATACTTCTTTGATTGGGTCTTCGGGGCCAATCCATCTTGGATGAGATGACTGGGACCACGGCGGAACGACTGGCTCTGTCGTTATAGGATAAGTGGAGAGATAGGTACAAGTGGATTCGGCGATTATTGGTTTGCCATGATGTGCGAGGGGGGAGACTCGCATGCCGTCGCTATGGGGTTCCTGGCTCATGCCATGTCGACGAGTGTTTTCATGAATCGTTCGACTAATGGTCTATTGGTCAAGATTCTACCCTTGTTTGACAATTACGAGCTTGTTCGGGACACCTCTTGGGCATCAGCTGTATTGGCTTGTCTGTATAGAGCGCTTGGGGAGGCATCACGGGAGAAGACTGGTTCGATGGGAGGATGCGGGTATCTGTTGCAGATATAATTACTTACATTTTCCTATATTACATAAATTGTTTTTCCGTTGAATATGAAATAACACAATTATATTGGAATTATTTTTGTAGCTGTGGATATATACGTATTTCACCGCATTTCCTGAGAACCCGAACCCGAACCCCGACACCTTCGATCCTGTTCGTCGTGCATCGATGTTTAGGACACTTCGGACACCAAAGAAGTCCCCGGAGCTTGGACGTCAATACAGGAAGATTCTTGACGGATATAGACCGGAGGACGTAAGTACTTACATTACATCATTAATTTTACGTACATTGTAATTGTATGCGATTGTCGAATGTTTATTGTTATCGATGTAGATCCGGTGGATGCCGTATGGCCCCCTGTTTCACCAAGCTGCCTACCGTTCCTCCACGTACAGAGGAACGATAAGGTTTATTGATATAGTCGAGCCATACATGCCTGACCGGGTACTCCGTCAGTTTGGACGCCGCCAGAGCCGTCCGCTAGACGTCATTGCTCCTACATCGGTCGTATGTCCTTCGTCGGTATCTGGTACGTGTACTACTAATTATGAGCTAACCTTTGACCTTGCGTGGGCCCGATGGGACAATCGGAGCGAGCACCTGTGCCCCTACATCATGAGTAGCCCAACAACCCATCATGCATGGGACGTGGACGAACCCTAAATCTACTTCTTTCCAGCTTTCAAGCAGGTACAAGGTGAGGGACTACTGACATTGCGTGTTCCCAGTGGTAAAGCAGACTAAATTTCTGATTTTTCATATTTTCAAATCAAAAAAGCGTTCTGCATAACAAATCCAGAACAGTAATATCCCCTTTATGCATCATCCCTAGTGTAGCTGACATAGCTTGCCCAATGAGATTAGCTAGGCTGTCCAATCAAATTAGTTGGTGTTGACTTTTAATTTGTTTTCTATAGAAAACTCTCTGCAAAACAAATGCAACACATGTTTATATGTATTTAAACAATTGCATTAAATGTATTTACATATTTAAAATTTATTTAACTAATGTTTATTGTTTTTTCCAATTATTCATTTATTAAACCCATTTAAATTTTTTTATATTATTCATTAGTTATATTTAACAAATTTAAATTTAAATTAACTAACAAATTTATATTTAAATTTATTAATTCTTTCATCAAAAAATTATTATTTTTAATTATTCATTTATTAATTATATTTAACAAATTTAAATTTAAATTAACTAACAAATTTAAATATAAATTTGTTAATTATTTCATCAAAAAATTAATATTTTTTAATTATTCATTTATTAATTATATTTAACAAATTTAAATTTAAATTAACTAACAAATTTATATTTAAATTTGTTATTTTTTAATCAAAAAATTATTATTATTTAATTATTAATTTATTACTTATATTTAACTAATTTAAATTTGAATTAATTAACAAATTTGTATTTAAATGTATTAATTTTTTCATCAGAAAATTATAATTTTAATTAACTAACAAATTTATATTTTTTATTAATTTAAAATAGTTTTTAATTATATTATATTCCAATCTGTTTTTTAATTTTATTTTATACTTATTTATATACCCCAATTAATTTTTTACAAATACAAACCGGTTTGATTGGTTTACTTTAGACCCAAGTAAAAATATAAAAATTCTCAAATATTCACTCATACCAAACCCTTAAACCCACATTTTATTTTTTAAATAAAAAAATGATAAAACCGGCCGGGTGGAGAGAAACCAGATCTGCAAAGCTTTTGCGGAAAAACATACCTACCCCACCAAAAAACGGACTTTAATTTTCTAAGGTAGAAAAGTAATGAAAAGGATGATTTATATTTAAAGTCAAATCTTTTATGCGTTACCAAGAAAGATTGCAGGTGGGCAGTGAAGAAAATGTGTGTTGACAGGGTGGTTTTTAACTAAATTTGTGACAGTCTCATTCTTAACTAAGATCAAGTAATTTTGTATCTTAGCACTTGTCTATTTCTCGTCTAGCGAGTTGGAGATCAGAAAAAGGACTGTGGATGGATATAAACGAACAAATTCCAGACACTATGAGTATGAACTAGTAGTATAAATTTTAAAGATTTCTTTTTCCAACAAAAAAAAAAAGGTGGTGATCAGTATAAAAAAATTCGTTTGTAACTAGTGGAAAAAATCACTCTATCCACTTATAATCCACAAGTGAAACGAGCTTTAGACTTGTATTTCTACTTCTAATTTCTTAAATTATTTATAATGATTTTCTCTGTTACATCAACATCTATATAAAAAAAAAAAGTTAAAGTTTATCTACAACCCAAAATTCTTCAACAAGTTTGTTATGTTTATATCATCTTAATATAACTAGGTCTCATTTGTTATAATTTCTTGTAAACGTAAATTGAAAGAAAACAAATTTAAACAACTTTCACGTTATACTTTATTTGCCGAGGTAGTTTCGCGACTTGCAACTCATAAGAAAATGGTCTTATAACTCCATTCTGCAAGAGTATTTGTTTCCGCAATACGAGGGGATGGTTTCAAATACCCTTGATGAAGGGAGTCACACGACCATCTTGTATTGCATCACAATTTGTGAAACCATTTGAAGAATGAACAGCAATGTAAAAGTTGTCTAGATTTATTTCCTTTCCGTTTCCGTTACTGAAAATTTATACCAAACGTGGCCTAAATGTACAAACTTATTATTATGGCCAGATTTGTTTGTCTAAAAAGGTAACAATGCATACTATTTAAGGGATGAAATTAGGTACAATTTGTCATTAATAAAAATCAAGCATTTGAACTAATTCGATCATTGCATTAATTATGTACTTTGATATCCAAAATACTTGCTTATATTCAATACACCATAAAAGTGAGTATCCACTCTTTCCACCCACAAAAATAAACAATAAAACTACACTACTGTCATGCCTTTAATGGCTTAATCTTGACTTAAATAAAATCCTAGAAATAGAAGAAGAAAGGTAAGATGATGGTTCCTAGTTTGATCTCAACAAGTCAGCTGGGGACATCAATGAAGCACAAAATTAGGGGTGAATATCGGTGCAAATCCGAACCGATTTGTATAAGATTGAAGACCAAATTTACAAATGTATGGACCGAAGATTAGGCCGAAAATATCGGTCCGGTCTCGGTCTTGGTCCGGTCCATTTTTGGCCGATTCGGACTGAAATCACAACTTTTACTAAAAATATGTAGGAAATTTTAAATTTATTTTTTAATAATATATTTTTATACATAGAGTGTTATAGAGCAATATAAAATTATTTTGAAGTATTAACAATATAAATAACCCATATAAAACTACCTTACATAATTAAAATTTAATAATACTGTAAATTTTTTGAAATATTGGTCTGCAGCGGAACCGGGCTATGAAAATTATTGGATTGAGTCATATCGGTTTGGCCCGGGTCGGTTCGGTCCATGTTTTCAGTCTAAATCATTTTGCTCATCCCTATACAAAATACAAAGAACCCAGAGCGTCACATTCCCTACCAGGTTCAGAGTTCAGGGCTTGGTTTAGAGGATATTCATCATCAGTCAAAGGTAGTTAGTCTCAACAGTACCTAGAAGATGCAAGTGTTGAATGCTCTACTTAGTGTGTCGGTCTTGGAAAACATTCAAAGGTTGCATTCCCGGAAACTGAGAGAGGATCAATGTGTCACAAAGAACCATAAGCAGAATATGAAGTCAGTTAATTAGCACAATGATCCATCAATAGGGTACAATATCGACACAAAGTATCACAATTGTGGAAGAAAGAGAATACAAATTGATCAGGAAGCAATCAAGCAAAATCATATTGGGGACATAACTTGCATTCGGGAGCTACCAAGCAAGCTCAACATATCAAAAACAACATGCCAAATAATGGTGAAGATGGTGCCATGAAGTCACAAACAAATGTCTTATATCGGTATATCGGAGACTGATTGAAGTGCACAAAAGCACAAGACTTCAGGATATTAAATTGCTAGGTGTATGAACTAGCCCCTTAGTTCGTACAACTGATAATGCCTTAGTTTTAATGATAACAAACTACCTTATGAACTAATATGTGTATTGAGTGAGATATCGCAGGAAATCGATAGGCCTTTGAGTTACTTTGGAAGCTAAAGCGTGGAAAACAACGAGCTTAAGAGAAGAGACAAGAGCGAGTTCAACGAGAAGACTAGCGCTCAAGGAGCTTAACTAGGAGCAAGGGAACCGAAGGATACTGAAGGGGACCGAACATTGAGAGTGAAGGATTGAGCTGCACAAAGTGACGCGCTCAAGGGGACCAAAGACGCTCAAGGGGACCGAGCGCGTATTTATGGAAAGAAATCTTCCTTGAAGCTAAAGAAGGAAATAGAGCTAAAGAAGGAAAGAGTTGATTCACCAAGAGATTTAACATATTCGAGATCTTAACAGTTGAAGTTAGTTTGTCATTATATTCGGCTAGTTTAGATTTAATATTTTATTTATTATTATTCACTTGCTTTTAGGTAATTAGTTTCCGGTGATTATGCCATAGTATAGGTAGTTTAGTTTATTATCCTTATACTGTGGTTGTCGAACTAGAGAGAGAGTTCATCTTGATTTAGAGCTTAGGCAATAGCTAGGAGAGTTGAGAGAAACTAAGAACTATGTGTTCGCCTAGTTGTTGTAAGTCCCAAGAGAAATCAAATCAACCAACGTTTTGGAATTGAAGTGTTTATTAGTTCTTAGTCTTATATTCCGCACAAAAGATCCTATCTTTAGTTAGACTAAGTTCTTCACGATCCACAATTGGTATCAGAGTAGGATCCAATTCCACTACGGCAATGAAGAACTCAGAGTTCAACCTTGGCATGTCCCTCAACAAACCTCGCCAGCTTCGAGAAGGAGAACTGATTGGTGGATGGGAGTTCACACGACTTTCATCCAAACCCAAGACTACCAATGCTGGAAGATCATTGAATTTGGTGACGAAGTGCTTCCAGAACTGAAGGATAGAAAAGATTGGCAACCATAGCACTACACCAAGATGGAGAAGAATTCAAAAGCTCGACAACTGATTCTGTGTGGACTCTCTCACACGGGCATTGACAAGGTCATTGGCATTCCAACTGCCAAAGACATGTGGAAAGCTATCATCTCCATACACAGAGGAAGCGAAGATCAGAAGGACACCAGAAAGTTCACGCTTCAAAGGGAGTTTCAATCCTTCAAACAACTTCCTGGGGAAAGCATGTCAGCCTGTCAATCGCGCTTCACCATTCTGGTCAACAAGCTAACGGCCTCTGGTGTAACCATTCCAGCCCCTGAGCAGACACTGGCTGTCATCTACGCTATGAGCGGTAAATTCGAGCTCACTCAAAGAATCGCACTCATGTTGCCAGATTGCAAGAAGCTTTCAGTCGTAGACATATTTGGCAAGTTCTTCGACCAAGAGAACGTTGATTCGCTAAAGGGACTCAAGATAAGAGAAGCCACTGGAACAGTGCTGAAGCTCACGAAGGTGCTTGAAAATATGGACATCAATGACGGTGAAGAAGACAAGGACGATGATACAGAAGTCGCCCTTATGACTAAGATGGTTAAGAAATGGTTCAAGAAGAGAGCTGGACCAGGTGAAGCATCATCTTCAGCCAAGCGCGATCTCAAGGAGTATACATGATATAACTGCCAAGAGAAGGGCCATCTCACCAAGACGTGCACTAACCCAAAGGTAGAGGCCACTAAGAAGAAGGCACTTTTCTCATCTTGGGGAGAAGAAGATGATGAAGCTGACCTTCACGAAGGATTCCAAGGCAAATGTCTCATGGCCAATGTAGAGGCTCTCACCTCTGAGGTAAAAACTCCTGACTCCTTTCCTAATCACTTGAATATGCTTGAAAAGAAAGACCTTATTAATATGATTAAGGGGCTACTAGAGGACACTGAAACCTTAGAATCTCAAGTCACTGAATATAAAGAGGAAGTTGTTGAACTACGTAGTGAATGTTTTGACCTATCCACTAGGCTAGTTGAGAAAGAGAAGGCCTTAGTAAAATCTAGGAAACTGAGCCTGATGACGAAATCCTGCGAGGGTTGCAAGGGTAAGCAACCTCAAGGGGGATCGTTAAAGGACCTAGAACTCAAGGTAGAAAGCGACTTAGGACTAATTCTTACTAAGATCACCGAATTAACTAAATCTGTTAATGAGAAAACCGTGAATCAAACTGTCTTTGTAAAAGCTAGACCTGGATTAGGATATGACGTAGACTTCTCCAAGTGCTCGAGTGCTAGTGAAAAGCTCACTAGAGAATTAAGTGAAAAAGCTGAAACCTTAGACAAGGCCCTTCAAATATGTAGAAGCAAGAATGAATTCTTAGAGAAAAAGGTTAAGGCACTTGAACAACCAGTAGGGAATGACAATCACTGGTTTCATGGGGAAAGGGCTCATAAGATGTATGTGAGCCAAGTCAAAGGGAATGCCACAAACACAATAGATCCTAAGATTAAGGATAGGAAGCCCTTTAGTCCTGGGAAGGGCAAATATGGTTATGTGAAGTACAACGAATGGTGCAGGTTCTGTGGTGACAATGGTCACACTATACACTCTTGCAAGAAGAAGCAAGCGCTAAGTAAAAAGGCATACAAGTCACTTACTCGTGATACATGCGAAGTGAGTAGCTTGAATGAAGCTTCTTACCTAGTGACTGCCTCTTCATCTAAAGTCCAAAGGCTCGATCGTAGTACTTCTCCTTATACTAACCAGAAAACTAATCCACCCAGAAAAGTTGAGCTTCAATGAGTTCCAAAAGTTTGATTGCTTATTTACATGAAAACTTGAGCAACGAGAGCAAATGGTACATAGACAGTGGCTGCTCATGTCACATGACTAGAGACAAGGAAAGATTACAAAGTTTTCAAGTATATGACGGTGGAAGCGTATCGTTTAGCGACAAGAGAGCTAGAGAAATCACTAGACACGGGAAGGTACATCTAAATGACAAGATAGAGATCCAGATGGTGAACTTTGTGGAGAGCCTTCGTTACAACCTCTTAAGCGTAGCTCAACTCTTTGACAAGGGACCAAACGAAGTGACCTTCACTACCTCGAAGTGCCTTATGAGAAATGCCATTGGGGAGATCATCCTAAGGGGGAAGCGAGTCAACATCACTTACATCTTCGACTCCAGCTTCATCCCAAAAGGTCACCTTTGTCTCGCTACTATTGAAGATCATAACAGAATTATGGCATCAACGACTAGGGCACGTAAATCTTCATCTTCTAGATAAGCTGCGTGCAAAGGAGCTAGTTCGTGGTCTACCTCTTATCAAGATAGACAACTTGACGCACTATGCTAATTGTGTTAAGGGCAAACAAGTCCGAACCTCATTCAAAGCCAAGCAGAATGTCACAACAAAGAAGCCCCTTGAGCTTCTTCACATGGACCTCTGTGGCCCAATGCGCGTTCAAAGTCCTGGTGGAGCACGCTATATATTTTTATCGTTGATGACTACTCTAGGTTCACGTGGGCCTTATTCCTGCGCTCCAAGGATCAAGCCTCCTTGCGCTTCATAGAGCTGGTCGCCCTACTCTAGAATTCTCTATCTCTGAAGGTGCGCTCTATAAGACCTGATCATGGAACTGAATTTGAGAATGGAGAAATGCTGAGCTACTACATTGAAAGAGGAATTGCTCACAACTTCTCAGCTCCTAGGACACCACAACAGAACGGAATTGTTGAAAGAAAGAATCGAACGCTAGTAGAGATGGCGCGTACCATGCTTCTTCAAAGTGGTGTCACTCCCTCTCTATGTGCTGAAGCGGTGAACACTGCATGCTACATCACCAACAGAGCTCTTCTAGGCCCTTCTCTAGGCAAGACTCCCTACGAGCTGATCAAAGGATATCCTCCAAGCATATCTCATTTTAGGGTATTTGGATGCAAGTGCTACGTGCTGAATAATGGGAAAGATAATTTAGGCAAGTTTGATGCACGAAGTGATGAAGCCATCTTTCTTGGCTATGTCCTAGCAAGCAAATTGTACAAGGTCTTCATCCAAAGAACAAGAACCTTCGAGGAGAGCATAAACATAGTATTTGATGAAAGCGCCTTCCTCACTTCCTCGACAAACACTTCCGATCCATTCCCAGAAGTCGCCTCCTTTGAAGCCCCTTTAGATATCGATCAAGCACCTCCTCAAAAAGCCTTAAACCCACTCGCCCTCCGTATATAGCCTCAGTTACCTCAAGCCCTGACTCAGACAATGATAACGAAGGGCCTTCTACCTCAGACATTGATCAGAACACAGAGCCTCCCACTAGAGCGTTTCAACAACAAGGTGCTCATCCTCCAATGAACATACTCACCCCAGTCCATTCTGGGATTCACACTCGCTCTTGTGTAGCTCGACTAGCTCCTCTAGAGACAATCGTTGAAGCACTTGATGAAACAACTGAGGAAACCAGCCTTTGTGCCTTCCACGCCTTCGACTCTCTCATTAAGCCAAAGAATATCAAAGAATCCATCCTCGTTCCAGATTGGGTGACTGCCAAGCAAGAAGAGCTTCATGAGTTCGAGTGAAACAAATTCTGGCGCCTTGTTCCTAAGCCCTCCAATCGCACCATCATAGGCACTCGTTGGGTCTTTCGCAACAAGCTCGATGATTCAGGAGCTGTGGTCAGAAACAAAGCACGTCTAGTAGCACAAGGGTACAACCAACAAGAAGGGATCGATTATGACGAGACCTACACCCCAGTTGCTAGATTAGAGGCCGTTCGACTTCTTATTGCCTTCGCTTCGCACAAGGGCTTCAAGCTCTTTCAAATGGATGTGAAGACGGCTTTTCCCAATGGTGTGTTCAATGAAGAAGTATACGTGAAGCAGCCCCCAGGCTTTGAAGACTCGAATCACCCTGAGCATGTCTATTTCCTGGACAAGGCCCTCTATGGGCTAAAGCAAGCACCAAGGGCATGGTATGAGTGCCTCTTTGAGTACCTCGTCGCCAACAACTACAAGAGGGGAACCATCAACAAAACGCTCTTCATCCAGGAACATGAAGGTGACATCCTAGTGGTTCAGGTATATGTTGATGATATTATTTTTGGTTCAACTAACATGTCGCTTGTAGAGAAATTCAAAGACGTGATGAGTAGTAAGTTCAACACGAGCATGATAGGGGAACTCAACTTCTTTCTTGGACTGCAAGTGGTGCAAAAGGTTGAAGGCATTCAAATTCATCAACAAAAGTATCTAAGGGAGATCACAAAGAAGTTTGGAATGGACAATAGCAAGCCCCTTCACACTCCAGTGTCCACAGGCACTAAGTTAGACGCGGACCTTAACAACCCCAAGGTGAATGAAACACTCTATAGAGGTATGGTAGGATCTTTAATGTACTTAACTCCCTCTAGGCCCGATTTTGTTTTGCACTGAGCTTGTGTGCACGTTTCCAATCTGATCCAAGGGATTCGCACGTCACCATCATGAAGCGTATCCTTTGTTATCTAAAACGGACTAATAATCTTTGTTTATGGTACCCTAAGAACTGCTATTTTACCCTTGTTGGATACACAGATGCTGACTATGCAGGATATCTAGTTGATCGAAAGAGCACCTCAGGTATGGCGCAATTTCTAGGCCCTTGTCTCATTTCATGGGGCTCTTGCAAACAGAACTCAGTAGCTGTGTCCACCACTGAGGATGAATACATAGCAACCGCTTCTTGTTGTGCTCAACTCCTATGGCTCAAGCAACAACTCACTAACTTCAGAATCTTGATGGGCTCGATTGAAATAAGGTGTGACAACACAAGCGCGATCAACATCTCAAAGAATCATGTGCACCACTCTCGAACCAAGCCCATTGACGTGCGTCATCACTTCCTTCGAGATAATGTGGATAAGAAGCACATCGAGCTCACCCATTGTAGAACTGAGGATCAAATAGCAGACATTTTCACCAAGGCCTTGAACAAGGAACCATTCATCAAGCTAAGACTTCACTTGGGCTTGATCCCCTTTCACTAAGCATCTCCTTGCACATAATCCTTCTCCCTTTATCTTGTGTAAATTCAGTGCTCCTTTTAATCTTGGGAACCTAGTACTAGTACGTGCGCGAACCTATCCTATACTCTTAGGGGTATTCGTCCTTCGCATGCTCTGCGTGATGCTAAATGATAAATGCTTAGTTATGCCCTCTCTAGGATTTCACTATTGCTTGCTAAAACTTGATCCATTTGCATGCTATTCATTTTCAAGCCCTTATATATATGCACGATGATCGCTTCTTAACCTCATAATCAAGCCCCCCAGATATGATTCGTTCTTATAGGCCAGTCCCTTAGCCTTGATCTTAATGTTACGTTCCCTATGACCATTTAAGCCACAACTGGAATTATTCATTGAGGTGACAAAAAGCCTACCCATATATTCTTAGCACTTCTTGTTTTTAAAAGAGCTTTTATGTCCCTTGTGTGTGTGAGTTTTATTATGTGCTTAAGCGAGTTAAATTATCCTACTGAGAATGGGAACTGAGACACAATACGTCCTAGTATGGGGACCGCGTAAGTAGAGAGATCACAAGCGCAGCGTTTGAACTACATATCCTTGGGGACCGAGTAACACAGATTAGAGTGAAGTGCGGATAACTTCAGGAACTGAGTATAGGGACCGATAGAATCTTAGGGACCGAGCGTCTCAACTGTCGACTATCTTCTAGGCACTCATTACTCGCCAACCTACCAACGGTCACTTGCATCTGCGATAAACGAGGCGCCGTTCCAGATCTGAATTAAGGCCGTTGTGATTCGACCGTTCGACCCTCTCCATAAATAGCCCTTCGACCAGATTCAGCCCTCCTTCACCACCTCTGCAACTATTTACTCTTCTTCAACCCTCTCTCTTTCCAAGCACTCAGTGCTCACACCCTGCAACTCTTCACCACTCTCCCTCTCTCTCGTTCACAAATTCCACTCTCTCAAACACAATAATGGCCAACCCAATGAACATTGACCTCGCTAAATGGGCTGAGTTCCTCAAATTCCAGGAGTTCATAGAGAGCTCCAAAGCAGCCGCTCCTGTTGCTCCCTCTTCCTCCACACCACCAGCTCTCCCTAACTCTGCACCACCGAAGCCCCTCTCTCCAATTCCAGAGAAAGTGCCCAGTCCTCTGCCCTTACCTACCACTCACTCCAACCCTACAACACCCATGGAGGAAGACCCAACGACCCCTGTCATTCACCCTGTCTCCTCTACTGACTTCATCGAGCACACTCCCTCCGCCTCAGACATGAAGAACCCATCCATCACCAGCTTGACATCACATCCACCGCCCTCGCTCTCACTACTCCTCCCTCTCTACCACCTCAGACATCCCTCAAACAAGCCTTATCCATCACGCCCTCTTCAACCACCCAGAAACGACCGCCCTTCCTGGAAGCGACAAGTTCTTCAGTCTCCCACCTGCCCACGACAATTTCTCGACTCGAGTCGTCATCGAGCCACTAATCATCGTCCAAGGCTTCTGTTCTAGCCTCAACCTTGCAGAGTTTGATGTCGCTGCAGCCGTCGCCTCCCTCGAGCGCACTCGCTGGCCAGAGCTCGAGGTGGAGCCCTTCGCCATCGACTACGATGAAGTGCGCAAGTTCTATAGTGCTCTCGCCATTATGGCCCCTAGACCAGGCCATATCTACTCTGTGGCCCACATTCCTTGTGGAGATGAGCCCAAGACGCTGAACATCAAGCTTCTGGCAAAGGTGCTCGATCTTCCAACGAGCGAAGGGTACGCATCTTTTCTAAAGAAGAACTGGCCCTCTGGAAAGGGCGAGACGTTGGAACTGCTGGTGGGGAAGCTGCGCCCTAAGGAGATCAAGACGCACATGCTGAGCTTAGGCACAAAGCTCATCCCAAGTTATGATGCGCAACATCATCCCGCGCCAAGAGAAGCGTGATACCGTCACCATAGTAGATGTGTGCCTACTGCGAGAGGTCATTGAAGGGAGTCTCATAGATATGTCGCGACTCATCCTCTCTCACATGCTGACGGTGAAGATGCATAAGACCACGCGCTTCCCTACCTCACACCGTCAAAAAGCTCATGCTATAGCTGGGGATCTACAAGTCGATCAATGAGACGCCCTGCGAGAGTATAATCAATGAGACTGGGCTGCGCCGGCTACTCAAGCACGCCAGTATGGATGCACCGGTTGAGAAGCTCCTCCTTGGCTCCACTCACAGATCTGAGCCTAAGCCCTAGCCCAAACCAAAGCCCGAATCCTCAGCCCCTCCCAAATCTGAACCCAGACCTCGCCGAATGAAGAGCCCTTTGAAGGAGCCCAAGCCCCTACTACCGCCAAATCTGAGCTCAGAGGAAATTCAGCGTCGCACCTTGGAAGTTGTACTTCAAACGAATCGGCATCTATCAGGGTTTAAGCGCTTGCTCGACTGGCATCTTCATCACGTCAAGGCACTCATGATCGGCCCCATACAAGAGACTTGCGAGGACGACTACCAGGATGATTATCAGTGGGAATAGCTGTGATCTCAGTTCCTCTAGGGGCCCCTTAGAAAATCCAAAGCTTCTCTATTATTCTTATCATTTTTTCTCTTTATGACTGTTTTTATGTGTGCTCTTCAATTTTATCAATGAATTGCTAGTTTTTGGTTCACTTATCTGCTTGATCTAGTGCGTACTGATATAGGGCTAGACTTATTGCGTTTTCTTTCATATCACTTACTCATTCCTCTAGAAGGCACGCACGTGCTACACTTAGTTTCCCTTGATTAATATTGCGCATTCCTTTTTACATGATGTCAAAAGGAGGAATATTACAGGCATAGGAGTTATTTAACTTAGGGGGAACTAGAACATATGGAGTTAAAGGGTGATGCTTATTACTTGTTCATTGATTAAGGGGGAATTGAAAGCTACTTCTTTCTCATCTCTATAATATGCCTATGCCAGGATTCTAAGTTTGTCATCATTAAAAAGGGGAAAATTGTTAGGTATATGAACTAGCCCCTTAGTTTGTACAACTGATAATGCCTTAGTTTTAATGATAACAAACTACCTTCTGAACTAATATGTGTGTTGAGTGAGATATCGCAGGAAATCAATAGGCCTTTGAGTTACTTAGGAAGCGAAAGCGTGGAACGAGCTTAAGAGAAGAGACAAGAGCGAGTTCAGCGAGAAGATTAACGCTCAAGGAGCTTAACTAGGAGCAAGGGAACAGAAGGATACTGAAGGGGACCGAACATTGAGAGTGAAGGATCGAGCTGCACAAAGTGACGCGCTCAAGGGGAACGAAGACGTTCAAGGGGACCGAGCGCGTATTTATGGAAAGAAATCTTCCTTGAAGCTAAAGAAGGAAATAGAGCTAAAGAAGGAAAGAGTTGATTCGCCAAGAGATTTACCAGATTCGAGATCTTAACAGTTGAAGCTAGTTTGTCATTATTTTCGGCTAGTTTAGATTTAATACTTTATTTATTTTTATTCACTTGCTTTTAGGTAATTAGTTTCCGGTGATTATGCCATAGTATAAGTAGTTTAGTTTATTATCCTTATACTGTGGTTATCGAACTAGAGAGAGAGAGTTCATCTTGATTTAGAGCTTAGGCAATAGCTAGGAGAGTTGAGAGAAACTAAGAACTGTGTGTTCGCCTAGTTGTTGTAAGTCTCAAGAGAAATCAAATCAACCAACGTTTTTGAATTGAAGTGTTTATTAGTTCTTAGTCTTATATTCCGCACAAAAGATCCTATCTTTAGTTAGACTAAGTTCTTCACGATCCACATAAATATACATAAAGGGGAATGTATGCACAACTAAACAGAATAATACTCTGAGAGTATTATCCAATGTTTGATTTTTGCACTTAGATGAGAAGTGCTTTTATGAAACCGAAAAATAACACATAGTGTATCTAGCACATGATGAGAAGGGTATGTACAAATGTGCAAGTTCAAGGTAATTCATTCCAATGTCATGTTCACAACAATAGTAGCAAGGTCAAGATACAATGAAAATAGAGAATGAACATGTGGCGGAAAAATTGGAATTTTTTCATTTACATATGAGGAGCTAGCAAAAAGTGCATAAAAACAAAGACAAGGGGACAATGGTCATTAAATTAATAGAATCAGACAATCAAAAAGTGAGAAGGAAGATGTTGATTGGGCATATCATTCCAACAATTAAAGCAAACTAACCACAAGATGGAGGACACAAGGTTTTTTCATACAACAAGACAATGCAAAGGCTCATGTCACACAAGATGTAAAGAATGGCAAGAGGTATATTGTCAAGACAATTTCACTTTTATTCTTATCCAGCAACCTCCTAACAGCCTTGATTTAAATATCTTAGGTCTAGGTTTATTTAGAAGTATACAATCTTTAATGCATAAAAAATATCAAAGGACACTAATGGTATGCTAGCATCTGTAAATGAGGCATTCTACGAACTAGATACTAGAACTTTAGGTGATGTATGGATGAAATTTTAATATATAATGAATATAATCCTAAAGAATGGAAGTACATCGTGGCAGAATATGCTACCAAAGATGAGAATGTTATTTGGTTTGAACGTTCGTACAAGTTTATTATTTTTATTTCATAACGACTAGAGATCTTGGTTGTCAGAGTTCTACGTTTAATGAATATCAGAGAATACAAGGAGAGAAGCTCACTTATCATACTTCTAACTATGAAATGCCATAATCTACCTTCTCTTGCTTAGTCTTAAGTTTACAATTGAAAATTCCTAGGGTTCAAATATTTTTTTGATCATTAAATTTAATGACGTGTATGTTGTATATCATGAGGTTTTGATATAGTAGTTCTTTAGTGGTAGGTTGAGCTCTTAACTTGTAGATAGATTGAAGAATCTTGGTTGTTCGGTCAATCACATGCGGTTTATATTCGCCTCTTGGTATACTATCCTTGATAAAGTTGAGGATCAAATTCTTTTTTTAATTTGTTTGGTCAATCACTTGCGATTTATGTTTTAGCTAAAAATGATGTTAATGTTCAACATTTGGGTGGTATGTGAACTTCAAATATAATAGGTCCAATGTTGTTGCTTCGGATGAACGTGTCTACTTTGTGATTCCTTGGGTGTATAAATATTTTCATAAATTGATTATATGCGCATAGGATATATTAAGTGCTTTAGTCATCCATAATACTATATAATATTCCCGGCGAGGAATATAATTCATTTGCAAAGCATGTATGTGGGTCGTTTGTGTTCCAATCTTAATCATTGGAAAGATACATATGACATTCAATATCGTATATCCAAACTTGTAAACGACTATTATAACTAAAATAAAATTTAAACTTTTTCTATATATACTAAGTTACTGATAGTAATGCACATGAACTACATATAGGGATAATAGCATGTAGGGTTGTTGAAAAATATCTGACCTGCATGACCCCATCCATTGATCCGTCAATCCGATCCAAGAGAATTTGTATCCTATGGATAATTATCCGAATCCAGTCATATTCGATCCGGGAAAAAATCCTGATCAACGGGTCGGGTATGGATCGGTATTAGCTATCCGCCGGATATTCGGGAGTAGCTTACTTTTATTTATATTTTAATTAAAATTTCAATTTATAACTTAATTTATCTATATCAATACATGTTATTGTTTAACTATCATTCTGATTTTAATTATGGACCGAATCAAATAAGGCAACACTAGTTTAACTCTAATTTCAGTATACTTTGATCCAAGTTGAGTCAAATTAAACCAATTTGAGTCTAATTTAAGTATTTCTTAACCAGTTTCATGTACTCTAATTTCATTATACTTAATTACGATTCAAATGAAATTAAACAAATTTGACTCTAATTTAAGTATTTCTAAACCAGTTTCATGTTTAGTGAACCAATATTTAGTCTAAGTTCATTATAACGAAACCAATTTAAAACCAATTAGATTACTTGAACTCTAATTCATTATACTTTGTTTTTTGTCAAAGGTAAAATCGGATATATAGTCCTATAAAGGGATAGAGTGATACAAAACAATGTTAAAACAAAGCACATATGGAGGGAAACAAGCCCCCAAGCTGTGACAATCCAACAAGAGAAAAACAAATCAAAACATCAAGATCATAGTGCAGCTATACGAGCAGGGCGAAAGACAACCCCGGGCCTCATTAAAACCCCTTGCTGGAAAAACTCATGCCTAGTGGGAAAAACCCAACAAGAGGAAAAAGATATACCCCTGCACCGGAACCAAACAACAAGGTTCCGAACCACAATACAAAGGTAGATCATCAAATCAAACATAATAACAATCATCAGCAAAGACTCAAATCGCCCTCACAATCTCACAAGGGAATCGCGCATATAGGAGGCGAAACACATGAATCTGGATCATACGTGTAATCACCGCAGCCGGACTCCTAGTGCACTCAAAGATCCACTCATGTCTTGCCCGCCAGATGCTGTAAACCGTAGCAGAAAGAGCATACATCCGCGCGCGATGTCTGCAGCTCGATCCCGACAAAAGAGTCCGCAACCACACAAGAGCATCAGCAATATGAACAACCGTTTCTGGAATCCCGAATCGCAAACGTGTTTCCCTCCAAATACCTGCAGAGAAGGGACACTCAAAGAAAAGATGGCCATGAGTTTCAAGGCTAGCATCACAAAATCTACAACCATGATCCTCATCCAAGAATAAGAGACGGTCATAAGTGGAAAGTCTACCCATAACAGCCAACCAAAAGATAAAACTGTGCCTGGGAGTACCATGTACCGACCACACCTCTCTCCTCCAAGGAACCTCCTCAAATCTAACTCTGAACTCCTCATATGCTCTACTCACAGAGAATCTCCCAGAAAGGCACCATGAAGATAACAATTCCTCAAAGGTACGATCCCCGTCCAGTCTCTGCAACACATCATCACGTGCCTTCAGAATAGCACGTATCAAGGATGAAGGACGTCCCTGTGTTGACCAACTCACCACATCAGTGGTACTCAGATATCTATCATAGACTCATCTAATACAAATCGAATCCTTCCTCTCAACAATACGCCACAACTGCTTCATCATGAAGCACCTGTTCCAAGTAGCAAGATCCAGAAGCCCCAGCCCGCCCTCAGATAAAGGGGAACATACCCTCACCCATTTAACCAAAGGTCCGCTTCCAGAGGAAGTTCCGACAAAGACGGATCAACTGCATGATAACACCTTTAGGAACCGGTAGAACAGAAAGCCAGAATCCCTCAACCCCCTGTAGCACAACAGAGATCAACTCCTTCCTACCAGCAAAGGAGATATGCTTATTTACCCATGTGCTAAGATACTTAGCAATCCGGTCCAGAAGCGGAGCATAGTGCGGGATAGTGAGCGTATACGGGTAAATGGGTATACCCAGATACCTAAAAGGAAAAGTACCAGGGCTATAACCAGTGGAGTGAACAATATCAGATGCCTCTCTATTCTCCCCATCATCAGTCACCGTTCCTAGATACACAAAGGACTTGCCCCTATTGACATGCAGCCCAGACCAACTACCAAACTCAGCAAGACACCCCATAAGGATCTGAACAGAAGTCAGATTTTCTTTGCAGAACAGAACGATGTCATCAGCAAACATGAGATGTGTCAATCTAGAATCCTCACAATACTGATGATACTCAAAATCTCGGTGAAGAAGTCGCTAGCCTGATCATCCTAGAGAGAATCTCCATGCAGATGACAAAGAGAAGAGTAGATAGAGGATATCCTTGACGAATGCCTCTCTGACCAAGAAAATGACCATGTAAACCCCTATTGACCTTCACAGAATAGGACACAGATGATCCAAAGCAAACCGAAGATGATCCAAAGCAAACCGAAGAAAGGTCCAATCAAGGAAGATAATCTCCTTGACGAATTCCAAGATGATCCTTGACGAATTCCATTATCAAGGAAGATAATCTAGTCGGGAAACCAAGATGATCCAAAGCAAACCGAAGAAAGGTCCAATCAACAGTATCGTACGGCTTTGCAATGTCCACATTAAGAAAACATTTCTTAGTGTATGTTTGTATCATATATCTACGCAGGAGGTGCTGAACTAAGAAAATGTTATTGGACATCTGACGCCCTGCAACAAAGGCATTATGTGCATCATCAACAATAGAACCCAGGCATCTACGAAGTCTCAACGCCATGACCTTAGAGATCACCTTGTAGACCACATTACAACAAGAGATAGGACGAAACTGTGCCACAAGAGTCAGACAATCAACCTTAGGAATCGGCCAATAATAATATGATTCCATTGTTTCAGAAGCTTCCCGGAAGTAAAGAACTCTTTCACAGCAGCACACAGTTCAACACCAATCACATCCCAAGTAGCCTTGAAGAATTTAGCAGAATAACCGTCAGGACCAGGCGACTTCTCATCTCCGAGCCCCCATAACGCTGTCTTGATCTCAACAATCAAGACCGAATCAACCAACATAGAACAGTCCTCCGTAGAAACCAAAGGGCCAGGAGCGATCAACGAAGAGTCAGGGAGTGAAGGGACAACAGCAACCTCCAACAATCCCTGATAATAGCTCACAAACTCAGCAGAAACCTCAGTCAGAGATGAAGTATGAGACCCATCAGCATGAGAGATTGAAGCAATATGAGAGCGACGACTACAGTCCTTCATCAGGGCGTGAAAGTAACTAGTAGAACGATCACTCTGGAGGATATACTTGGTCTTCGCCTGTTGACTAAAGAAGCTGACCTCAGCATGACAGAGCAGTCCATACGGTGCTTCAAATGGTCGAGGTGACTAACATCAATCTCATCAGTAGGAAGAGCATAAGAACTCTCAAGAGAATAAGAGTAAGCAGAAGTGGCAGCCTCAGCAGGCGAAGATATATGAGAGAATTCCTTCTTATTGAGATCTTTAAGAACCCCCTTCAGTCCAGTCAGAAGGCGAGAAACACGAAACTGATAAGTGCCAGGCAAACTACACTGCCAATGCTGTCGAATAACATACATGAAACATGGATGAGTCAGCCACATATTATAGAAACGGAAGTACCGTTTACCAGAGGAGACGATCTGACTAGTAGTAACGATGGCAGCCTTATGATCATAGAGGTTGCCAATGGGGAGGAACCGAAAGGATATATAAAGGTCATGACTGGCCCAACCATTATTAATCAAAACTCTATCCAGTCTACTCCATACAAATCTATTAGTCCATGTAAATTTCCCACTACCCGTACAAGGGGCATCAGATAACCCCAAATTAAGTCAAATTAGATCAATTTGAGCCTAATTTAAGTATTTCTGAACTAGTTTTATGTTTAGTGAACCAATTTTAAGTCTAATTTCACTATAACTAAACCAATTTAAGTCCACTTAGACCAATTTAACTCTAATTTTGATATACTCAAATCCAATTCAAGTCAAATTAAACCAATTTGAGTTTAAATTAAGCATTTCTAAACTAGTTTCATGTTTAGTAAAGCAATTTTAAGTCCAATTTCACTATAATTAAACCGATTTAATTCCAATTAGACCAATCTATCTATATACTAAAGGAGAATCCTCCTGCTTATGTGTCGGTCTTAGATTCAAACAGTTGACATGTCGCTCTCACAATAATTTCATTTAAAATTTTCAATTTTTAGAAAGCCACTTCCTCATCCATATTATTAAAACTATTAATTTTCACTACTCACATCATTAAATCTATTAATATTGTTTATGAATATTAATACTATCTCTTTTCAAGCTTTTCCTTAATTTTAGCTAATCATCCCTCTCTTATTGGTCCTACTATTCTCTCTCATTTAGTTTTTAATTTTTTAAATAAACTACCATATTTACATGAATAAATTCTTAGGATAATTTTATTTGAATCTATTTAATTTATTAAATGTAAATGATTCTTCTAAAAAGAAATTAATAATTAAATGTTTAAAAGTCCCTTTACAAATTTAGACTATTATTCATTTTCCAAATATATAACTATATTTTAAACATACATAGACATATAATTTTAACATATAATAAATATCATGAACTATATTTCTTCTCTGAGAATCAAACATGCAATAATTTATATCATTGATATATTAGAACTACCTCATTTGAAGTCCTCTCCTCACTCTAGCCAACATTTCTTATGTGTAATTTTCTTATTGGATCTACTATTAACTCTCCTCTACTATTGGTTCATTTATTCTATTTTTTCAAAATAATAATTTTTTGATTAATCCCATATTTTTAGGAATAAATTGACAAGGTATTTATAATTTAATCTAATTAATCATTATATTTAGATTATTCTTCAAAAACTTACTTAAAATTAGAATATTAATCAATCTCTTTTCTAAACTTAGATTTTTCTATTCCCTAACTTATTTACTATATTATATTTTTTCTATAAAGATAAAATAATACAATATGTATATCATAATTTATTTGTATGTTATATTAAACAGGATAATATATATTTTTATAAAAAATATTTAAAAAGTAATAATTTCGCTTATATCGCATTCAGGTTAAGAACCTACATTGTGATCTAGCATTAAGTTCATCAATGTGTTGAATTTTTTAGTTAAGTCATATATATTTTCACCTCATTAAAAACATAT
>NW_027366579.1:0-69794 GCF_046119375.1 Phyllobates terribilis | reverse complement strand
GATGAAGGCTACTGGGACTTGAATGAAAGGGAGGCCTGGCAATCTCACTCTCTTTGATATCTTCTTTATCATGCTAGGATTACAGGAAAAAGCTAAAAATTTCAGAATTGCACGTGCAATGTGGAGATATTACTGTTTGTGCATTACAATATCATTGAATTTTGCCATTGAAAAACATGTTTTTCATATACCAGAAATGTTTGAAGCTACTGACTGATGAAAGGAGCTGGCATCTCACTCTCTTTGAATCTTCTTTATCATGCTAGGATTAGCAGGAAAAAGCTAAAAATTTCAGAATTGCACCGTGCAATGTGGAGATATTACTGTTTGTGCATTTACAATATTCATTGATTTTTGCCATTGAAAAACGTCCAGAAATGTTTGAAGCTACTGACTGAATGAAAGGAGCTGGCATCTCCACTCTCTTTGAATCTTCTTTATCATGCTAGGATTAGCAGGAAAAAGCAAAAAATTTCAGAATTGCACCGTGCAATGTGGAGATATTACTGTTTGTGCATTTACAATATTCATTGATTTTTGCCATTGAAAAACATGTTTTTCATATACCAGAAATGTTTGAAGCTACTGACTGAATGAAAGGAGCTGGCATCTCACTCTCTTTGAATCTTCTTTATCATGCTAGGATTAACAGGAAAAAGCTAAAAATTTCAGAATTGCACCTTGCAATGTGGAGATATTACTGTTTGTGCATTTACAATATTCATTGATTTTTGCCATTGAAAAACGTCCAGAAATGTTTGAAGCTACTGACTGAATGAAAGGAGGCTGGCATCTCACTCTCTTTGAATCTTCTTTATCATGCTAGGATTAGCAGGAAAAAGCTAAAAATTTCAGAATTGCACCGTGCAATGTGGAGATATTACTGTTTGTGCATTTACAATATTCATTGATTTTTGCCATTGAAAAAACATGTTTTTCATATACCAGAAATGTTTGAAGCTACTGACTGAATGAAGGAGCTGGCATCTCACTCTCTTTGAATCTTCTTTATCATGCTAGGATTAACAGGAAAAAGCTAAAAATTTCAGAATTGCACCGTGCAATGTGGAGATATTACTGTTTGTGCATTTACAATATTCATTGATTTTTGCCATTGAAAAACATGTTTTTTCATATACCAGAAATGTTTGAAGCTACTGACTGAATGAAGGAGCTGGCATCTCACTCTCTTTGAATCTTCTTTATCATGCTAGGGATTAGCAGAAAAAGCAAAAATTTCAGAATTGCAACTTGCAATGTGGAGATATTACTGTTTGTGCATTTACAATATTCATTGATTTTTTGCCATTGAAAAACGTCCAGAAATGTTTGAAGCTACTGACTGAATGAAAGGAGCTGGCATCTCACTCTCTTTGAATCTTCTTTATCATGCTAGGATTAGCAGGAAAAAGCTAAAAATTTCAGAATTGCACCGTGCAATGTGGAGATATTACTGTTTGTGCATTTACAATATTCATTGATTTTTGCCATTGAAAACATGTTTTTCATATACCAGAAATGTTTGAAGCTACTGACTGAATGAAAGGAGCTGGCATCTCACTCTCTTTGAATCTTCTTTATCATGCTAGGATTAACAGGAAAAAGCTAAAAAATTTCAGAATTGCACCTTGCAATGTGGGAGATATTACTGTTTGTGCATTACAATATTCATTGATTTTTGCCATTGAAAAACATGTTTTTCATATACCAGAAATGTTTGAAGCTACTGACTGAATGAAAGGAGCTGGCATCTCACTCTCTTTGAATCTTCTTTATCATGCTAGGATTAGCAGGAAAAAGCTAAAAATTTCAGAATTGCACCGTGCAATGTGGAGATATTACTGTTTGTGCATTTACAATATTCATTGATTTTTGCCATTGAAAAACATGTTTTTCATATACCAGAAATGTTTGAACCTACTGACTGAATGAAAGGAGCTGGCATCTCACTCTCTTTGAATCTTCTTTATCATGCTAGGATTAACAGGAAAAAGCTAAAAATTTCAGAATTGCACCGTGGCAATGTGGAGATATTACTGTTTGTGCATTTACAATATTCATTGATTTTTGCCATTGAAAAACATGTTTTTCATATACCAGAAATGTTTGAAGCTACTGACTGAATGAAAGGAGCTGGCATCTCACTCTCTTTGAATCTTCTTTATCATGCTAGGATTAGCAGGAAAAAGCAAAAAATTTCAGAATTGCACCGTGCAATGTGGAGATATTACTGTTTGTGCATTTACAATATTCATTGATTTTTGCCATTGAAAAACATGTTTTTCATATACCAGAAATGTTTGAAGCTACTGACTGAATGAAAGGAGCTGGCATCTCACTCTCTTTGAATCTTCTTTATCATGCTAGGATTAACAGGAAAAAGCAAAAAATTTCAGAATTGCACCTTGCAATGTGGAGATATTACTGTTTGTGCATTTACATATTCATTGATTTTTGCCATTGAAAAACGTCCAGAAATGTTTGAAGCTACTGACTGAATGAAAGGAGCTGGCATCTCACTCTCTTTGAATCTTCTTTATCATGCTAGGATTAACAGGAAAAAGCTAAAAATTTCAGAATTGCACCGTGCAATGTGGAGATATTACTGTTTGTGCATTTACAATATTCATTGATTTTTGCCATTGAAAAACATGTTTTTCATATACCAGAAATGTTTGAAGCTACTGACTGAATGAAAGGAGCTGGCATCTCACTCTCTTTGAATCTTCTTTATCATGCTAGGATTAGCAGGAAAAAGCTAAAAATTTCAGAATTGCACCGTGCAATGTGGAGATATTACTGTTTGTGCATTTACAATATTCATTGATTTTTGCCATTGAAAAACATGTTTTTCATATACCAGAAATGTTTGAAGCTACTGACTGAATGAAAGGAGCTGGCATCTCACTCTCTTTGAATCTTCTTTATCATGCTAGGATTAACAGGAAAAAGCTAAAAATTTCAGAATTGCACCGTGCAATGTGGAGATATTACTGTTTGTGCATTTACAATATTCATTGATTTTTGCCATTGAAAAACATGTTTTTTCATATACCAGAAATGTTTGAAGCTACTGACTGAATGAAAGGAGCTGGCATCTCACTCTCTTTGAATCTTCTTTATCATGCTAGGATTAGCAGGAAAAAGCAAAAAATTTCAGAATTGCACCTTGCAATGTGGAGATATTACTGTTTGTGCATTTACAATATTCATTGATTTTTGCCATTGAAAAACGTCCAGAAATGTTTGAAGCTACTGACTGAATGAAAGGAGCTGGCATCTCACTCTCTTTGAATCTTCTTTATCATGCTAGGATTAGCAGGAAAAAGCAAAAAATTTCAGAATTGCACCTTGCAATGTGGAGATATTACTGTTTGTGCATTTACAATATTCATTGATTTTTGCCATTGAAAAACATGTTTTTCATATACCAGAAATGTTTGAAGCTACTGACTGAATGAAAGGAGCTGGCATCTCACTCTCTTTGAATCTTCTTTATCATGCTAGGATTAACAGGAAAAAGCTAAAAATTTCAGAATTGCACCTTGCAATGTGGAGATATTACTGTTTGTGCATTTACAATATTCATTGATTTTTGCCATTGAAAAACGTCCAGAAATGTTTGAAGCTACTGAGTGAATGAAAGGAGCTGGCATCTCACTCTCTTTGAATCTTCTTTATCATGCTAGGATTAGCAGGAAAAAGCAAAAAATTTCAGAATTGCACCGTGCAATGTGGAGATATTACTGTTTGTGCATTTACAATATTCATTGATTTTTGCCATTGAAAAACATGTTTTTCATATACCAGAAATGTTAGAAGCTACTGACTGAATGAAAGGAGCTGGCATCTCACTCTCTTTGAATCTTCTTTATCATGCTAGGATTAACAGGAAAAAGCTAAAAATTTCAGAATTGCACCGTGCAATGTGGAGATATTACTGTTTGTGCATTTACAATATTCATTGATTTTTGCCATTGAAAAACATGTTTTTCATATACCAGAAATGTTTGAAGCTACTGACTGAATGAAAGGAGCTGGCATCTCACTCTCTTTGAATCTTCTTTATCATGCTAGGAATAGCAGGAAAAAGCTAAAAATTTCAGAATTGCACCGTGCAATGTGGAGATATTACTGTTTGTGCATTTACAATATTCATTGATTTTTGCCATTGAAAAACGTCCAGAAATGTTTGAAGCTACTGACTGAATGAAAGGAGCTGGCATCTCACTCTCTTTGAATCTTCTTTATCATGCTAGGATTAGCAGGAAAAAGCTAAAAATTTCAGAATTGCACCTTGCAATGTGGAGATATTACTGTTTGTGCATTTACAATATTCATTGATTTTTGCCATTGAAAAACATGTTTTTCATATACCAGAAATGTTTGAAGCTACTGACTGAATGAAAGGAGCTGGCATCTCACTCCCTTTGAATCTTCTTTATCATGCTAGGATTAACAGGAAAAAGCTAAAAATTTCAGAATTGCACCGTGCAATGTGGAGATATTACTGTTTGTGCATTTACAATATTCATTGATTTTTGCCATTGAAAAACATGTTTTTCATATACCAGAAATGTTTGAAGCTACTGACTGAATGAAAGGAGCTGGCATCTCACTCTCTTTGAATCTTCTTTATCATGCTAGGATTAGCAGGAAAAAGCAAAAAATTTCAGAATTGCACCGTGCAATGTGGAGATATTACTCTTTGTGCATTTACAATATTCATTGATTTTTGCCATTGAAAAACATGTTTTTCATATACCAGAAATGTTTGAAGCTACTGACTGAATGAAAGGAGCTGGCATCTCACTCTCTTTGAATCTTCTTTATCATGCTAGGATTAACAGGAAAAAGCTAAAAATTTCAGAATTGCACCTTGCAATGTGGAGATATTACTGTTTGTGCATTTACAATATTCATTGATTTTTGCCATTGAAAAACATGTTTTTCATATACCAGAAATGTTTGAAGCTACTGACTGAATGAAAGGAGCTGGCATCTCACTCTCTTTGAATCTTCTTTATCATGCTAGGATTAACAGGAAAAAGCAAAAAATTTCAGAATTGCACCGTGCAATGTGGAGATATTACTGTTTGTGCATTTACAATATTCATTGATTTTTGCCATTGAAAAACGTCCAGAAATGTTTGAAGCTACTGACTGAATGAAAGGAGCTGGCATCTCACTCTCTTTGAATCTTCTTTATCATGCTAGGATTAGCAGGAAAAAGCAAAAAATTTCAGAATTGCACCGTGCAATGTGGAGATATTACTGTTTGTGCATTTACAATATTCATTGATTTTTGCCATTGAAAAACATGTTTTTCATATACCAGAAATGTTTGAAGCTACTGACTGAATGAAAGGAGCTGGCATCTCACTCTCTTTGAATCTTCTTTATCATGCTAGGATTAACAGGAAAAAGCTAAAAATTTCAGAATTGCACCTTGCAATGTGGAGATATTACTGTTTGTGCATTTACAATATTCATTGATTTTTGCCATTGAAAAACGTCCAGAAATGTTTGAAGCTACTGACTGAATGAAAGGAGCTGGCATCTCACTCTCTTTGAATCTTCTTTATCATGCTAGGATTAGCAGGAAAAAGCTAAAAATTTCAGAATTGCACCGTGCAATGTGGAGATATTACTGTTTGTGCATTTACAATATTCATTGATTTTTGCCATTGAAAAACATGTTTTTCATATACCAGAAATGTTTGAAGCTACTGACTGAATGAAAGGAGCTGGCATCTCACTCTCTTTGAATCTTCTTTATCATGCTAGGATTAACAGGAAAAAGCTAAAAATTTCAGAATTGCACCGTGCAATGTGGAGATATTACTGTTTGTGCATTTACAATATTCATTGATTTTTGCCATTGAAAAACATGTTTTTCATATACCAGAAATGTTTGAAGCTACTGACTGAATGAAAGGAGCTGGCATCTCACTCTCTTTGAATCTTCTTTATCATGCTAGGATTAGCAGGAAAAAGCAAAAAATTTCAGAATTGCACCTTGCAATGTGGAGATATTACTGTTTGTGCATTTACAATATTCATTGATTTTTGCCATTGAAAAACGTCCAGAAATGTTTGAAGCTACTGACTGAATGAAAGGAGCTGGCATCTCACTCTCTTTGAATCTTCTTTATCATGCTAGGATTAGCAGGAAAAAGCTAAAAATTTCAGAATTGCACCGTGCAATGTGGAGATATTACTGTTTGTGCATTTACAATATTCATTGATTTTTGCCATTGAAAAACATGTTTTTCATATACCAGAAATGTTTGAAGCTACTGACTGAATGAAAGGAGCTGGCATCTCACTCTCTTTGAATCTTCTTTATCATGCTAGGATTAACAGGAAAAAGCTCAAAATTTCAGAATTGCACCGTGCAATGTGGAGATATTACTGTTTGTGCATTTACAATATTCATTGATTTTTGCCATTGAAAAACATGTTTTTCATATACCAGAAATGTTTGAAGCTACTGACTGAATGAAAGGAGCTGGCATCTCACTCTCTTTGAATCTTCTTTATCATGCTAGGATTAGCAGGAAAAAGCAAAAAATTTCAGAATTGCACCTTGCAATGTGGAGATATTACTGTTTGTGCATTTACAATATTCATTGATTTTTGCCATTGAAAAACGTCCAGAAATGTTTGAAGCTACTGACTGAATGAAAGGAGCTGGCATCTCACTCTCTTTGAATCTTCTTTATCATGCTAGGATTAGCAGGAAAAAGCTAAAAATTTCAGAATTGCACCGTGCAATGTGGAGATATTACTGTTTGTGCATTTACAATATTCATTGATTTTTGCCATTGAAAAACATGTTTTTCATATACCAGAAATGTTTGAAGCTACTGACTGAATGAAAGGAGCTGGCATCTCACTCTCTTTGAATCTTCTTTATCATGCTAGGATTAACAGGAAAAAGCTAAAAATTTCAGAATTGCACCTTGCAATGTGGAGATATTACTGTTTGTGCATTTACAATATTCATTGATTTTTGCCATTGAAAAACATGTTTTTCATATACCAGAAATGTTTGAAGCTACTGACTGAATGAAAGGAGCTGGCATCTCACTCTCTTTGAATCTTCTTTATCATGCTAGGATTAGCAGGAAAAAGCTAAAAATTTCAGAATTGCACCGTGCAATGTGGAGATATTACTGTTTGTGCATTTACAATATTCATTGATTTTTGCCATTGAAAAACATGTTTTTCATATACCAGAAATGTTTGAAGCTACTGACTGAATGAAAGGAGCTGGCATCTCACTCTCTTTGAATCTTCTTTATCATGCTAGGATTAGCAGGAAAAAGCAAAAAATTTCAGAATTGCACCTTGCAATGTGGAGATATTACTGTTTGTGCATTTACAATATTCATTGATTTTTGCCATTGAAAAACGTCCAGAAATGTTTGAAGCTACTGACTGAATGAAAGGAGCTGGCATCTCACTCTCTTTGAATCTTCTTTATCATGCTAGGATTAGCAGGAAAAAGCTAAAAATTTCAGAATTGCACCGTGCAATGTGGAGATATTACTGTTTGTGCATTTACAATATTCATTGATTTTTGCCATTGAAAAACATGTTTTTCATATACCAGAAATGTTTGAAGCTACTGACTGAATGAAAGGAGCTGGCATCTCACTCTCTTTGAATCTTCTTTATCATGCTAGGATTAACAGGAAAAAGCTAAAAATTTCAGAATTGCACCGTGCAATGTGGAGATATTACTGTTTGTGCATTTACAATATTCATTGATTTTTGCCATTGAAAAACATGTTTTTCATATACCAGAAATGTTTGAAGCTACTGACTGAATGAAAGGAGCTGGCATCTCACTCTCTTTGAATCTTCTTTATCATGCTAGGATTAGCAGGAAAAAGCAAAAAATTTCAGAATTGCACCTTGCAATGTGGAGATATTACTGTTTGTGCATTTACAATATTCATTGATTTTTGCCATTGAAAAACGTCCAGAAATGTTTGAAGCTACTGACTGAATGAAAGGAGCTGGCATCTCACTCTCTTTGAATCTTCTTTATCATGCTAGGATTAGCAGGAAAAAGCTAAAAATTTCAGAATTGCACCGTGCAATGTGGAGATATTACTGTTTGTGCATTTACAATATTCATTGATTTTTGCCATTGAAAAACATGTTTTTCATATACCAGAAATGTTTGAAGCTACTGACTGAATGAAAGGAGCTGGCATCTCACTCTCTTTGAATCTTCTTTATCATGCTAGGATTAACAGGAAAAAGCTAAAAATTTCAGAATTGCACCTTGCAATGTGGAGATATTACTGTTTGTGCATTTACAATATTCATTGATTTTTGCCATTGAAAAACATGTTTTTCATATACCAGAAATGTTTGAAGCTACTGACTGAATGAAAGGAGCTGGCATCTCACTCTCTTTGAATCTTCTTTATCATGCTAGGATTAGCAGGAAAAAGCTAAAAATTTCAGAATTGCACCGTGCAATGTGGAGATATTACTGTTTGTGCATTTACAATATTCATTGATTTTTGCCATTGAAAAACATGTTTTTCATATACCAGAAATGTTTGAAGCTACTGACTGAATGAAAGGAGCTGGCATCTCACTCTCTTTGAATCTTCTTTATCATGCTAGGATTAGCAGGAAAAAGCAAAAAATTTCAGAATTGCACCGTGCAATGTGGAGATATTACTGTTTGTGCATTTACAATATTCATTGATTTTTGCCATTGAAAAACATGTTTTTCATATACCAGAAATGTTTGAAGCTACTGACTGAATGAAAGGAGCTGGCATCTCACTCTCTTTGAATCTTCTTTATCATGCTAGGATTAGCAGGAAAAAGCAAAAAATTTCAGAATTGCACCGTGCAATGTGGAGATATTACTGTTTGTGCATTTACAATATTCATTGATTTTTGCCATTGAAAAACATGTTTTTCATATACCAGAAATGTTTGAAGCTACTGACTGAATGAAAGGAGCTGGCATCTCACTCTCTTTGAATCTTCTTTATCATGCTAGGATTAACAGGAAAAAGCTAAAAATTTCAGAATTGCACCGTGCAATGTGGAGATATTACTGTTTGTGCATTTACAATATTCATTGATTTTTGCCATTGAAAAACATGTTTTTCATATACCAGAAATGTTTGAAGCTACTGACTGAATGAAAGGAGCTGGCATCTCACTCTCTTTGAATCTTCTTTATCATGCTAGGATTAACAGGAAAAAGCAAAAAATTTCAGAATTGCACCGTGCAATGTGGAGATATTACTGTTTGTGCATTTACAATATTCATTGATTTTTGCCATTGAAAAACGTCCAGAAATGTTTGAAGCTACTGACTGAATGAAAGGAGCTGGCATCTCACTCTCTTTGAATCTTCTTTATCATGCTAGGATTAACAGGAAAAAGCAAAAAATTTCAGAATTGCACCGTGCAATGTGGAGATATTACTGTTTGTGCATTTACAATATTCATTGATTTTTGCCATTGAAAAACATGTTTTTCATATACCAGAAATGTTTGAAGCTACTGACTGAATGAAAGGAGCTGGCATCTCACTCTCTTTGAATCTTCTTTATCATGCTAGGATTAGCAGGAAAAAGCTAAAAATTTCAGAATTGCACCGTGCAATGTGGAGATATTACTGTTTGTGCATTTACAATATTCATTGATTTTTGCCATTGAAAAACATGTTTTTCATATACCAGAAATGTTTGAAGCTACTGACTGAATGAAAGGAGCTGGCATCTCACTCTCTTTGAATCTTCTTTATCATGCTAGGATTAACAGGAAAAAGCTAAAAATTTCAGAATTGCACCTTGCAATGTGGAGATATTACGGTTTGTGCATTTACAATATTCATTGATTTTTGCCATTGAAAAACATGTTTTTCATATACCAGAAATGTTTGAAGCTACTGACTGAATGAAAGGAGCTGGCATCTCACTCTCTTTGAATCTTCTTTATCATGCTAGGATTAGCAGGAAAAAGCTAAAAATTTCAGAATTGCACCGTGCAATGTGGAGATATTACTGTTTGTGCATTTACAATATTCATTGATTTTTGCCATTGAAAAACATGTTTTTCATATACCAGAAATGTTTGAAGCTACTGACTGAATGAAAGGAGCTGGCATCTCACTCTCTTTGAATCTTCTTTATCATGCTAGGATTAACAGGAAAAAGCTAAAAATTTCAGAATTGCACCGTGCAATGTGGAGATATTACTGTTTGTGCATTTACAATATTCATTGATTTTTGCCATTGAAAAACATGTTTTTCATATACCAGAAATGTTTGAAGCTACTGACTGAATGAAAGGAGCTGGCATCTCACTCTCTTTGAATCTTCTTTATCATGCTAGGATTAGCAGGAAAAAGCAAAAAAATTCAGAATTGCACCGTGCAATGTGGAGATATTACTGTTTGTGCATTTACAATATTCATTGATTTTTGCCATTGAAAAACATGTTTTTCATATACCAGAAATGTTTGAAGCTACTGACTGAATGAAAGGAGCTGGCATCTCACTCTCTTTGAATCTTCTTTATCATGCTAGGATTAGCAGGAAAAAGCAAAAAATTTCAGAATTGCACCGTGCAATGTGGAGATATTACTGTTTGTGCATTTACAATATTCATTGATTTTTGCCATTGAAAAACATGTTTTTCATATACCAGAAATGTTTGAAGCTACTGACTGAATGAAAGGAGCTGGCATCTCACTCTCTTTGAATCTTCTTTATCATGCTAGGATTAACAGGAAAAAGCTAAAAATTTCAGAATTGCACCGTGCAATGTGGAGATATTACTGTTTGTGCATTTACAATATTCATTGATTTTTGCCATTGAAAAACATGTTTTTCATATACCAGAAATGTTTGAAGCTACTGACTGAATGAAAGGAGCTGGCATCTCACTCTCTTTGAATCTTCTTTATCATGCTAGGATTAACAGGAAAAAGCTAAAAATTTCAGAATTGCACCTTGCAATGTGGAGATATTACTGTTTGTGCATTTACAATATTCATTGATTTTTGCCATTGAAAAACATGTTTTTCATATACCAGAAATGTTTGAAGCTACTGACTGAATGAAAGGAGCTGGCATCTCACTCTCTTTGAATCTTCTTTATCATGCTAGGATTAACAGGAAAAAGCTAAAAATTTCAGAATTGCACCTTGCAATGTGGAGATATTACTGTTTGTGCATTTACAATATTCATTGATTTTTGCCATTGAAAAACATGTTTTTCATATACCAGAAATGTTTGAAGCTACTGACTGAATGAAAGGAGCTGGCATCTCACTCTCTTTGAATCTTCTTTATCATGCTAGGATTAACAGGAAAAAGCTAAAAATTTCAGAATTGCACCTTGCAATGTGGAGATATTACTGTTTGTGCATTTACAATATTCATTGATTTTTGCCATTGAAAAACATGTTTTTCATATACCAGAAATGTTTGAAGCTACTGACTGAAAGAAAGGAGCTGGCATCTCACTCTCTTTGAATCTTCTTTATCATGCTAGGATTAGCAGGAAAAAGCTAAAAATTTCAGAATTGCACCTTGCAATGTGGAGATATTACTGTTTGTGCATTTACAATATTCATTGATTTTTGCCATTGAAAAACGTCCAGAAATGTTTGAAGCTACTGACTGAATGAAAGGAGCTGGCATCTCACTCTCTTTGAATCTTCTTTATCATGCTAGGATTAACAGGAAAAAGCTAAAAATTTCAGAATTGCACCGTGCAATGTGGAGATATTACTGTTTGTGCATTTACAATATTCATTGATTTTTGCCATTGAAAAACATGTTTTTCATATACCAGAAATGTTTGAAGCTACTGACTGAATGAAAGGAGCTGGCATCTCACTCTCTTTGAATCTTCTTTATCATGCTAGGATTAACAGGAAAAAGCTAAAAATTTCAGAATTGCACCGTGCAATGTGGAGATATTACTGTTTGTGCATTTACAATATTCATTGATTTTTGCCATTGAAAAACGTCCAGAAATGTTTGAAGCTACTGACTGAATGAAAGGAGCTGGCATCTCACTCTCTTTGAATCTTCTTTATCATGCTAGGATTAACAGGAAAAAGCAAAAAATTTCAGAATTGCACCGTGCAATGTGGAGATATTACTGTTTGTGCATTTACAATATTCATTGATTTTTGCCATTGAAAAACATGTTTTTCATATACCAGAAATGTTTGAAGCTACTGACTGAATGAAAGGAGCTGGCATCTCACTCTCTTTGAATCTTCTTTATCATGCTAGGATTAGCAGGAAAAAGCTAAAAATTTCAGAATTGCACCGTGCAATGTGGAGATATTACTGTTTGTGCATTTACAATATTCATTGATTTTTGCCATTGAAAAACATGTTTTTCATATACCAGAAATGTTTGAAGCTACTGACTGAATGAAAGGAGCTGGCATCTCACTCTCTTTGAATCTTCTTTATCATGCTAGGATTAACAGGAAAAAGCTAAAAATTTCAGAATTGCACCGTGCAATGTGGAGATATTACTGTTTGTGCATTTACAATATTCATTGATTTTTGCCATTGAAAAACATGTTTTTCATATACCAGAAATGTTTGAAGCTACTGACTGAATGAAAGGAGCTGGCATCTCACTCTCTTTGAATCTTCTTTATCATGCTAGGATTAGCAGGAAAAAGCAAAAAAATTCAGAATTGCACCGTGCAATGTGGAGATATTACTGTTTGTGCATTTACAATATTCATTGATTTTTGCCATTGAAAAACATGTTTTTCATATACCAGAAATGTTTGAAGCTACTGACTGAATGAAAGGAGCTGGCATCTCACTCTCTTTGAATCTTCTTTATCATGCTAGGATTAGCAGGAAAAAGCAAAAAATTTCAGAATTGCACCGTGCAATGTGGAGATATTACTGTTTGTGCATTTACAATATTCATTGATTTTTGCCATTGAAAAACATGTTTTTCATATACCAGAAATGTTTGAAGCTACTGACTGAATGAAAGGAGCTGGCATCTCACTCTCTTTGAATCTTCTTTATCATGCTAGGATTAACAGGAAAAAGCTAAAAATTTCAGAATTGCACCGTGCAATGTGGAGATATTACTGTTTGTGCATTTACAATATTCATTGATTTTTGCCATTGAAAAACATGTTTTTCATATACCAGAAATGTTTGAAGCTACTGACTGAATGAAAGGAGCTGGCATCTCACTCTCTTTGAATCTTCTTTATCATGCTAGGATTAACAGGAAAAAGCTAAAAATTTCAGAATTGCACCTTGCAATGTGGAGATATTACTGTTTGTGCATTTACAATATTCATTGATTTTTGCCATTGAAAAACATGTTTTTCATATACCAGAAATGTTTGAAGCTACTGACTGAATGAAAGGAGCTGGCATCTCACTCTCTTTGAATCTTCTTTATCATGCTAGGATTAACAGGAAAAAGCTAAAAATTTCAGAATTGCACCTTGCAATGTGGAGATATTACTGTTTGTGCATTTACAATATTCATTGATTTTTGCCATTGAAAAACATGTTTTTCATATACCAGAAATGTTTGAAGCTACTGACTGAATGAAAGGAGCTGGCATCTCACTCTCTTTGAATCTTCTTTATCATGCTAGGATTAACAGGAAAAAGCTAAAAATTTCAGAATTGCACCTTGCAATGTGGAGATATTACTGTTTGTGCATTTACAATATTCATTGATTTTTGCCATTGAAAAACATGTTTTTCATATACCAGAAATGTTTGAAGCTACTGACTGAATGAAAGGAGCTGGCATCTCACTCTCTTTGAATCTTCTTTATCATGCTAGGATTAGCAGGAAAAAGCTAAAAATTTCAGAATTGCACCTTGCAATGTGGAGATATTACTGTTTGTGCATTTACAATATTCATTGATTTTTGCCATTGAAAAACGTCCAGAAATGTTTGAAGCTACTGACTGAATGAAAGGAGCTGGCATCTCACTCTCTTTGAATCTTCTTTATCATGCTAGGATTAACAGGAAAAAGCTAAAAATTTCAGAATTGCACCGTGCAATGTGGAGATATTACTGTTTGTGCATTTACAATATTCATTGATTTTTGCCATTGAAAAACATGTTTTTCATATACCAGAAATGTTTGAAGCTACTGACTGAATGAAAGGAGCTGGCATCTCACTCTCTTTGAATCTTCTTTATCATGCTAGGATTAACAGGAAAAAGCTAAAAATTTCAGAATTGCACCTTGCAATGTGGAGATATTACTGTTTGTGCATTTACAATATTCATTGATTTTTGCCATTGAAAAACATGTTTTTCATATACCAGAAATGTTTGAAGCTACTGACTGAATGAAAGGAGCTGGCATCTCACTCTCTTTGAATCTTCTTTATCATGCTAGGATTAACAGGAAAAAGCTAAAAATTTCAGAATTGCACCTTGCAATGTGGAGATATTACTGTTTGTGCATTTACAATATTCATTGATTTTTGCCATTGAAAAACATGTTTTTCATATACCAGAAATGTTTGAAGCTACTGACTGAATGAAAGGAGCTGGCATCTCACTCTCTTTGAATCTTCTTTATCATGCTAGGATTAGCAGGAAAAAGCTAAAAATTTCAGAATTGCACCTTGCAATGTGGAGATATTACTGTTTGTGCATTTACAATATTCATTGATTTTTGCCATTGAAAAACGTCCAGAAATGTTTGAAGCTACTGACTGAATGAAAGGAGCTGGCATCTCACTCTCTTTGAATCTTCTTTATCATGCTAGGATTAACAGGAAAAAGCTAAAAATTTCAGAATTGCACCGTGCAATGTGGAGATATTACTGTTTGTGCATTTACAATATTCATTGATTTTTGCCATTGAAAAACATGTTTTTCATATACCAGAAATGTTTGAAGCTACTGACTGAATGAAAGGAGCTGGCATCTCACTCTCTTTGAATCTTCTTTATCATACTAGGATTAACAGGAAAAAGCTAAAAATTTCAGAATTGCACCTTGCAATGTGGAGATATTACTGTTTGTGCATTTACAATATTCATTGATTTTTGCCATTGAAAAACATGTTTTTCATATACCAGAAATGTTTGAAGCTACTGACTGAATGAAAGGAGCTGGCATCTCACTCTCTTTGAATCTTCTTTATCATGCTAGGATTAACAGGAAAAAGCTAAAAATTTCAGAATTGCACCTTGCAATGTGGAGATATTACTGTTTGTGCATTTACAATATTCATTGATTTTTGCCATTGAAAAACATGTTTTTCATATACCAGAAATGTTTGAAGCTACTGACTGAATGAAAGGAGCTGGCATCTCACTCTCTTTGAATCTTCTTTATCATGCTAGGATTAACAGGAAAAAGCTAAAAATTTCAGAATTGCACCTTGCAATGTGGAGATATTACTGTTTGTGCATTTACAATATTCATTGATTTTTGCCATTGAAAAACATGTTTTTCATATACCAGAAATGTTTGAAGCTACTGACTGAATGAAAGGAGCTGGCATCTCACTCTCTTTGAATCTTCTTTATCATGCTAGGATTAGCAGGAAAAAGCTAAAAATTTCAGAATTGCACCTTGCAATGTGGAGATATTACTGTTTGTGCATTTACAATATTCATTGATTTTTGCCATTGAAAAACGTCCAGAAATGTTTGAAGCTACTGACTGAATGAAAGGAGCTGGCATCTCACTCTCTTTGAATCTTCTTTATCATGCTAGGATTAACAGGAAAAAGCTAAAAATTTCAGAATTGCACCGTGCAATGTGGAGATATTACTGTTTGTGCATTTACAATATTCATTGATTTTTGCCATTGAAAAACATGTTTTTCATATACCAGAAATGTTTGAAGCTACTGACTGAATGAAAGGAGCTGGCATCTCACTCTCTTTGAATCTTCTTTATCATGCTAGGATTAACAGGAAAAAGCTAAAAATTTCAGAATTGCACCGTGCAATGTGGAGATATTACTGTTTGTGCATTTACAATATTCATTGATTTTTGCCATTGAAAATCGTCCAGAAATGTTTGAAGCTACTGACTGAATGAAAGGAGCTGGCATCTCACTCTCTTTGAATCTTCTTTATCATGCTAGGATTAACAGGAAAAAGCAAAAAATTTCAGAATTGCACCGTGCAATGTGGAGATATTACTGTTTGTGCATTTACAATATTCATTGATTTTTGCCATTGAAAAACATGTTTTTCATATACCAGAAATGTTTGAAGCTACTGACTGAATGAAAGGAGCTGGCATCTCACTCTCTTTGAATCTTCTTTATCATGCTAGGATTAGCAGGAAAAGCTAAAAATTTCAGAATTGCACCGTGCAATGTGGAGATATTACTGTTTGTGCATTTACAATATTCATTGATTTTTGCCATTGAAAAACATGTTTTTCATATACAGGAAATGTTTGAAGCTACTGACTGAATGAAAGGAGCTGGCATCTCACTCTCTTTGAATCTTCTTTATCATGCTAGGATTAACAGGAAAAAGCTAAAAATTTCAGAATTGCACCGTGCAATGTGGAGATATTACTGTTTGTGCATTTACAATATTCATTGATTTTTGCCATTGAAAAACGTCCAGAAATGTTTGAAGCTACTGACTGAATGAAAGGAGCTGGCATCTCACTCTCTTTGAATCTTCTTTATCATGCTAGGATTAGCAGGAAAAAGCAAAAAATTTCAGAATTGCACCTTGCAATGTGGAGATATTACTGTTTGTGCATTTACAATATTCATTGATTTTTGCCATTGAAAAACGTCCAGAAATGTTTGAAGCTACTGACTGAATGAAAGGAGCTGGCATCTCACTCTCTTTGAATCTTCTTTATCATGCTAGGATTAGCAGGAAAAAGCTAAAAATTTCAGAATTGCACCGTGCAATGTGGAGATATTACTGTTTGTGCATTTACAATATTCATTGATTTTTGCCATTGAAAAACATGTTTTTCATATACCAGAAATGTTTGAAGCTACTGACTGAATGAAAGGAGCTGGCATCTCACTCTCTTTGAATCTTCTTTATCATGCTAGGATTAACAGGAAAAAGCTAAAAATTTCAGAATTGCACCTTGCAATGTGGAGATATTACTGTTTGTGCATTTACAATATTCATTGATTTTTGCCATTGAAAAACATGTTTTTCATATACCAGAAATGTTTGAAGCTACTGACTGAATGAAAGGAGCTGGCATCTCACTCTCTTTGAATCTTCTTTATCATGCTAGGATTAGCAGGAAAAAGCTAAAAATTTCAGAATTGCACCGTGCAATGTGGAGATATTACTGTTTGTGCATTTACAATATTCATTGATTTTTGCCATTGAAAAACATGTTTTTCATATACCAGAAATGTTTGAAGCTACTGACTGAATGAAAGGAGCTGGCATCTCACTCTCTTTGAATCTTCTTTATCATGCTAGGATTAACAGGAAAAAGCTAAAAATTTCAGAATTGCACCGTGCAATGTGGAGATATTACTGTTTGTGCATTTACAATATTCATTGATTTTTGCCATTGAAAAACATGTTTTTCATATACCAGAAATGTTTGAAGCTACTGACTGAATGAAAGGAGCTGGCATCTCACTCTCTTTGAATCTTCTTTATCATGCTAGGATTAGCAGGAAAAAGCAAAAAATTTCAGAATTGCACCGTGCAATGTGGAGATATTACTGTTTGTGCATTTACAATATTCATTGATTTTTGCCATTGAAAAACATGTTTTTCATATACCAGAAATGTTTGAAGCTACTGACTGAATGAAAGGAGCTGGCATCTCACTCTCTTTGAATCTTCTTTATCATGCTAGGATTAGCAGGAAAAAGCAAAAAATTTCAGAATTGCACCGTGCAATGTGGAGATATTACTGTTTGTGCATTTACAATATTCATTGATTTTTGCCATTGAAAAACATGTTTTTCATATACCAGAAATGTTTGAAGCTACTGACTGAATGAAAGGAGCTGGCATCTCACTCTCTTTGAATCTTCTTTATCATGCTACGATTAACAGGAAAAAGCTAAAAATTTCAGAATTGCACCGTGCAATGTGGAGATATTACTGTTTGTGCATTTACAATATTCATTGATTTTTGCCATTGAAAAACATGTTTTTCATATACCAGAAATGTTTGAAGCTACTGACTGAATGAAAGGAGCTGGCATCTCACTCTCTTTGAATCTTCTTTATCATGCTAGGATTAACAGGAAAAAGCTAAAAATTTCAGAATTGCACCTTGCAATGTGGAGATATTACTGTTTGTGCATTTACAATATTCATTGATTTTTGCCATTGAAAAACATGTTTTTCATATACCAGAAATGTTTGAAGCTACTGACTGAATGAAAGGAGCTGGCATCTCACTCTCTTTGAATCTTCTTTATCATGCTAGGATTAACAGGAAAAAGCTAAAAATTTCAGAATTGCACCTTGCAATGTGGAGATATTACTGTTTGTGCATTTACAATATTCATTGATTTTTGCCATTGAAAAACATGTTTTTCATATACCAGAAATGTTTGAAGCTACTGACTGAATGAAAGGAGCTGGCATCTCACTCTCTTTGAATATTCTTTATCATGCTAGGATTAACAGGAAAAAGCTAAAAATTTCAGAATTGCACCTTGCAATGTGGAGATATTACTGTTTGTGCATTTACAATATTCATTGATTTTTGCCATTGAAAAACATGTTTTTCATATACCAGAAATGTTTGAAGCTACTGACTGAATGAAAGGAGCTGGCATCTCACTCTCTTTGAATCTTCTTTATCATGCTAGGATTAGCAGGAAAAAGCTAAAAATTTCAGAATTGCACCTTGCAATGTGGAGATATTACTGTTTGTGCATTTACAATATTCATTGATTTTTGCCATTGAAAAACGTCCAGAAATGTTTGAAGCTACTGACTGAATGAAAGGAGCTGGCATCTCACTCTCTTTGAATCTTCTTTATCATGCTAGGATTAACAGGAAAAAGCTAAAAATTTCAGAATTGCACCGTGCAATGTGGAGATATTACTGTTTGTGCATTTACAATATTCATTGATTTTTGCCATTGAAAAACATGTTTTTCATATACCAGAAATGTTTGAAGCTACTGACTGAATGAAAGGAGCTGGCATCTCACTCTCTTTGAATCTTCTTTATCATGCTAGGATTAACAGGAAAAAGCTAAAAATTTCAGAATAGCACCGTGCAATGTGGAGATATTACTGTTTGTGCATTTACAATATTCATTGATTTTTGCCATTGAAAAACGTCCAGAAATGTTTGAAGCTACTGACTGAATGAAAGGAGCTGGCATCTCACTCTCTTTGAATCTTCTTTATCATGCTAGGATTAACAGGAAAAAGCAAAAAATTTCAGAATTGCACCGTGCAATGTGGAGATATTACTGTTTGTGCATTTACAATATTCATTGATTTTTGCCATTGAAAAACATGTTTTTCATATACCAGAAATGTTTGAAGCTACTGACTGAATGAAAGGAGCTGGCATCTCACTCTCTTTGAATCTTCTTTATCATGCTAGGATTAGCAGGAAAAAGCTAAAAATTTCAGAATTGCACCGTGCAATGTGGAGATATTACTGTTTGTGCATTTACAATATTCATTGATTTTTGCCATTGAAAAACATGTTTTTCATATACCAGAAATGTTTGAAGCTACTGACTGAATGAAAGGAGCTGGCATCTCACTCTCTTTGAATCTTCTTTATCATGCTAGGATTAACAGGAAAAAGCTAAAAATTTCAGAATTGCACCGTGCAATGTGGAGATATTACTGTTTGTGCATTTACAATATTCATTGATTTTTGCCATTGAAAAACGTCCAGAAATGTTTGAAGCTACTGACTGAATGAAAGGAGCTGGCATCTCACTCTCTTTGAATCTTCTTTATCATGCTAGGATTAGCAGGAAAAAGCAAAAAATTTCAGAATTGCACCTTGCAATGTGGAGATATTACTGTTTGTGCATTTACAATATTCATTGATTTTTGCCATTGAAAAACGTCCAGAAATGTTTGAAGCTACTGACTGAATGAAAGGAGCTGGCATCTCACTCTCTTTGAATCTTCTTTATCATGCTAGGATTAGCAGGAAAAAGCTAAAAATTTCAGAATTGCACCGTGCAATGTGGAGATATTACTGTTTGTGCATTTACAATATTCATTGATTTTTGCCATTGAAAAACATGTTTTTCATATACCAGAAATGTTTGAAGCTACTGACTGAATGAAAGGAGCTGGCATCTCACTCTCTTTGAATCTTCTTTATCATGCTAGGATTAACAGGAAAAAGCTAAAAATTTCAGAATTGCACCTTGCAATGTGGAGATATTACTGTTTGTGCATTTACAATATTCATTGATTTTTGCCATTGAAAAACATGTTTTTCATATACCAGAAATGTTTGAAGCTACTGACTGAATGAAAGGAGCTGGCATCTCACTCTCTTTGAATCTTCTTTATCATGCTAGGATTAGCAGGAAAAAGCTAAAAATTTCAGAATTGCACCGTGCAATGTGGAGATATTACTGTTTGTGCATTTACAATATTCATTGATTTTTGCCATTGAAAAACATGTTTTTCATATACCAGAAATGTTTGAAGCTACTGACTGAATGAAAGGAGCTGGCATCTCACTCTCTTTGAATCTTCTTTATCATGCTAGGATTAACAGGAAAAAGCTAAAAATTTCAGAATTGCACCGTGCAATGTGGAGATATTACTGTTTGTGCATTTACAATATTCATTGATTTTTGCCATTGAAAAACATGTTTTTCATATACCAGAAATGTTTGAAGCTACTGACTGAATGAAAGGAGCTGGCATCTCACTCTCTTTGAATCTTCTTTATCATGCTAGGATTAGCAGGAAAAAGCAAAAAATTTCAGAATTGCACCGTGCAATGTGGAGATATTACTGTTTGTGCATTTACAATATTCATTGATTTTTGCCATTGAAAAACATGTTTTTCATATACCAGAAATGTTTGAAGCTACTGACTGAATGAAAGGAGCTGGCATCTCACTCTCTTTGAATCTTCTTTATCATGCTAGGATTAGCAGGAAAAAGCAAAAAATTTCAGAATTGCACCGTGCAATGTGGAGATATTACTGTTTGTGCATTTACAATATTCATTGATTTTTGCCATTGAAAAACATGTTTTTCATATACCAGAAATGTTTGAAGCTACTGACTGAATGAAAGGAGCTGGCATCTCACTCACTTTGAATCTTCTTTATCATGCTAGGATTAACAGGAAAAAGCTAAAAATTTCAGAATTGCACCGTGCAATGTGGAGATATTACTGTTTGTGCATTTACAATATTCATTGATTTTTGCCATTGAAAAACATGTTTTTCATATACCAGAAATGTTTGAAGCTACTGACTGAATGAAAGGAGCTGGCATCTCACTCTCTTTGAATCTTCTTTATCATGCTAGGATTAACAGGAAAAAGCTAAAAATTTCAGAATTGCACCTTGCAATGTGGAGATATTACTGTTTGTGCATTTACAATATTCATTGATTTTTGCCATTGAAAAACATGTTTTTCATATACCAGAAATGTTTGAAGCTACTGACTGAATGAAAGGAGCTGGCATCTCACTCTCTTTGAATCTTCTTTATCATGCTAGGATTAACAGGAAAAAGCTAAAAATTTCAGAATTGCACCTTGCAATGTGGAGATATTACTGTTTGTGCATTTACAATATTCATTGATTTTTGCCATTGAAAAACATGTTTTTCATATACCAGAAATGTTTGAAGCTACTGACTGAATGAAAGGAGCTGGCATCTCACTCTCTTTGAATCTTCTTTATCATGCTAGGATTAACAGGAAAAAGCTAAAAATTTCAGAATTGCACCTTGCAATGTGGAGATATTACTGTTTGTGCATTTACAATATTCATTGATTTTTGCCATTGAAAAACATGTTTTTCATATACCAGAAATGTTTGAAGCTACTGACTGAATGAAAGGAGCTGGCATCTCACTCTCTTTGAATCTTCTTTATCATGCTAGGATTAGCAGGAAAAAGCTAAAAATTTCAGAATTGCACCTTGCAATGTGGAGATATTACTGTTTGTGCATTTACAATATTCATTGATTTTTGCCATTGAAAAACGTCCAGAAATGTTTGAAGCTACTGACTGAATGAAAGGAGCTGGCATCTCACTCTCTTTGAATCTTCTTTATCATGCTAGGATTAACAGGAAAAAGCTAAAAATTTCAGAATTGCACCGTGCAATGTGGAGATATTACTGTTTGTGCATTTACAATATTCATTGATTTTTGCCATTGAAAAACATGTTTTTTATATACCAGAAATGTTTGAAGCTACTGACTGAATGAAAGGAGCTGGCATCTCACTCTCTTTGAATCTTCTTTATCATGCTAGGATTAACAGGAAAAAGCTAAAAATTTCAGAATTGCACCGTGCAATGTGGAGATATTACTGTTTGTGCATTTACAATATTCATTGATTTTTGCCATTGAAAAACGTCCAGATATGTTTGAAGCTACTGACTGAATGAAAGGAGCTGGCATCTCACTCTCTTTGAATCTTCTTTATCATGCTAGGATTAACAGGAAAAAGCAAAAAATTTCAGAATTGCACCGTGCAATGTGGAGATATTACTGTTTGTGCATTTACAATATTCATTGATTTTTGCCATTGAAAAACATGTTTTTCATATACCAGAAATGTTTGAAGCTACTGACTGAATGAAAGGAGCTGGCATCTCACTCTCTTTGAATCTTCTTTATCATGCTAGGATTAGCAGGAAAAAGCTAAAAATTTCAGAATTGCACCGTGCAATGTGGAGATATTACTGTTTGTGCATTTACAATATTCATTGATTTTTGCCATTGAAAAACATGTTTTTCATATACCAGAAATGTTTGAAGCTACTGACTGAATGAAAGGAGCTGGCATCTCACTCTCTTTGAATCTTCTTTATCATGCTAGGATTAACAGGAAAAAGCTAAAAATTTCAGAATTGCACCGTGCAATGTGGAGATATTACTGTTTGTGCATTTACAATATTCATTGATTTTTGCCATTGAAAAACGTCCAGAAATGTTTGAAGCTACTGACTGAATGAAAGGAGCTGGCATCTCACTCTCTTTGAATCTTCTTTATCATGCTAGGATTAGCAGGAAAAAGCAAAAAATTTCAGAATTGCACCGTGCAATGTGGAGATATTACTGTTTGTGCATTTACAATATTCATTGATTTTTGCCATTGAAAAACGTCCAGAAATGTTTGAAGCTACTGACTGAATGAAAGGAGCTGGCATCTCACTCTCTTTGAATCTTCTTTATCATGCTAGGATTAACAGGAAAAAGCTAAAAATTTCAGAATTGCACCGTGCAATGTGGAGATATTACTGTTTGTGCATTTACAATATTCATAGATTTTTGCCATTGAAAAACATGTTTTTCATATACCAGAAATGTTTGAAGCTACTGACTGAATGAAAGGAGCTGGCATCTCACTCTCTTTGAATCTTCTTTATCATGCTAGGATTAACAGGAAAAAGCTAAAAATTTCAGAATTGCACCGTGCAATGTGGAGATATTACTGTTTGTGCATTTACAATATTCATTGATTTTTGCCATTGAAAAACATGTTTTTCATATACCAGAAATGTTTGAAGCTACTGACTGAATGAAAGGAGCTGGCATCTCACTCTCTTTGAATCTTCTTTATCATGCTAGGATTAACAGGAAAAAGCTAAAAATTTCAGAATTGCACCTTGCAATGTGGAGATATTACTGTTTGTGCATTTACAATATTCATTGATTTTTGCCATTGAAAAACGTCCAGAAATGTTTGAAGCTACTGACTGAATGAAAGGAGCTGGCATCTCACTCTCTTTGAATCTTCTTTATCATGCTAGGATTAGCAGGAAAAAGCAAAAAATTTCAGAATTGCACCTTGCAATGTGGAGATATTACTGTTTGTGCATTTACAATATTCATTGATTTTTGCCATTGAAAAACATGTTTTTCATATACCAGAAATGTTTGAAGCTACTGACTGAATGAAAGGAGCTGGCATCTCACTCTCTTTGAATCTTCTTTATCATGCTAGGATTAACAGGAAAAAGCTAAAAATTTCAGAATTGCACCGTGCAATGTGGAGATATTACTGTTTGTGCATTTACAATATTCATTGATTTTTGCCATTGAAAAACGTCCAGAAATGTTTGAAGCTACTGACTGAATGAAAGGAGCTGGCATCTCACTCTCTTTGAATCTTCTTTATCATGCTAGGATTAGCAGGAAAAAGCAAAAAATTTCAGAATTGCACCTTGCAATGTGGAGATATTACTGTTTGTGCATTTACAATATTCATTGATTTTTGCCATTGAAAAACATGTTTTTCATATACCAGAAATGTTTGAAGCTACTGACTGAATGAAAGGAGCTGGCATCTCACTCTCTTTGAATCTTCTTTATCATGCTAGGATTAGCAGGAAAAAGCAAAAAATTGCAGAATTGCACCGTGCAATGTGGAGATATTACTGTTTGTGCATTTACAATATTCATTGATTTTTGCCATTGAAAAACATGTTTTTCATATACCAGAAATGTTTGAAGCTACTGACTGAATGAAAGGAGCTGGCATCTCACTCTCTTTGAATCTTCTTTATCATGCTAGGATTAACAGGAAAAAGCTAAAAATTTCAGAATTGCACCGTGCAATGTGGAGATATTACTGTTTGTGCATTTACAATATTCATTGATTTTTGCCATTGAAAAACATGTTTTTCATATACCAGAAATGTTTGAAGCTACTGACTGAATGAAAGGAGCTGGCATCTCACTCTCTTTGAAACTTCTTTATCATGCTAGGATTAACAGGAAAAAGCTAAAAATTTCAGAATTGCACCTTGCAATGTGGAGATATTACTGTTTGTGCATTTACAATATTCATTGATTTTTGCCATTGAAAAACGTCCAGAAATGTTTGAAGCTACTGACTGAATGAAAGGAGCTGGCATCTCACTCTCTTTGAATCTTCTTTATCATGCTAGGATTAGCAGGAAAAAGCAAAAAATTTCAGAATTGCACCTTGCAATGTGGAGATATTACTGTTTGTGCATTTACAATATTCATTGATTTTTGCCATTGAAAAACATGTTTTTCATATACCAGAAATGTTTGAAGCTACTGACTGAATGAAAGGAGCTGGCATCTCACTCTCTTTGAATCTTCTTTATCATGCTAGGATTAACAGGAAAAAGCTAAAAATTTCAGAATTGCACCGTGCAATGTGGAGATATTACTGTTTGTGCATTTACAATATTCATTGATTTTTGCCATTGAAAAACGTCCAGAAATGTTTGAAGCTACTGACTGAATGAAAGGAGCTGGCATCTCACTCTCTTTGAATCTTCTTTATCATGCTAGGATTAGCAGGAAAAAGCAAAAAATTTCAGAATTGCACCTTGCAATGTGGAGATATTACTGTTTGTGCATTTACAATATTCATTGATTTTTGCCATTGAAAAACATGTTTTTCATATACCAGAAATGTTTGAAGCTACTGACTGAATGAAAGGAGCTGGCATCTCACTCTCTTTGAATCTTCTTTATCATGCTAGGATTAGCAGGAAAAAGCAAAAAATTTCAGAATTGCACCGTGCAATGTGGAGATATTACTGTTTGTGCATTTACAATATTCATTGATTTTTGCCATTGAAAAACATGTTTTTCATATACCAGAAATGTTTGAAGCTACTGACTGAATGAAAGGAGCTGGCATCTCACTCTCTTTGAATCTTCTTTATCATGCTAGGATTAACAGGAAAAAGCTAAAAATTTCAGAATTGCACCGTGCAATGTGGAGATATTACTGTTTGTGCATTTACAATATTCATTGATTTTTGCCATTGAAAAACATGTTTTTCATATACCAGAAATGTTTGAAGCTACTGACTGAATGAAAGGAGCTGGCATCTCACTCTCTTTGAATCTTCTTTATCATGCTAGGATTAACAGGAAAAAGCTAAAAATTTCAGAATTGCACCTTGCAATGTGGAGATATTACTGTTTGTGCATTTACAATATTCATTGATTTTTGCCATTGAAAAACGTCCAGAAATGTTTGAAGCTACTGACTGAATGAAAGGAGCTGGCATCTCACTCTCTTTGAATCTTCTTTATCATGCTAGGATTAGCAGGAAAAAGCAAAAAATTTCAGAATTGCACCGTGCAATGTGGAGATATTACTGTTTGTGCATTTACAATATTCATTGATTTTTGCCATTGAAAAACATGTTTTTCATATACCAGAAATGTTTGAAGCTACTGACTGAATGAAAGGAGCTGTCATCTCACTCTCTTTGAATCTTCTTTATCATGCTAGGATTAGCAGGAAAAAGCAAAAAATTTCAGAATTGCACCGTGCAATGTGGAGATATTACTGTTTGTGCATTTACAATATTCATTGATTTTTGCCATTGAAAAACATGTTTTTCATATACCAGAAATGTTTGAAGCTACTGACTGAATGAAAGGAGCTGGCATCTCACTCTCTTTGAATCTTCTTTATCATGCTAGGATTAACAGGAAAAAGCAAAAAATTTCAGAATTGCACCGTGCAATGTGGAGATATTACTGTTTGTGCATTTACAATATTCATTGATTTTTGCCATTGAAAAACATGTTTTTCATATACCAGAAATGTTTGAAGCTACTGACTGAATGAAAGGAGCTGGCATCTCACTCTCTTTGAATCTTCTTTATCATGCTAGGATTAGCAGGAAAAAGCAAAAAATTTCAGAATTGCACCGTGCAATGTGGAGATATTACTGTTTGTGCATTTACAATATTCATTGATTTTTGCCATTGAAAAACATGTTTTTCATATACCAGAAATGTTTGAAGCTACTGACTGAATGAAAGGAGCTGGCATCTCACTCTCTTTGAATCTTCTTTATCATGCTAGGATTAGCAGGAAAAAGCAAAAAATTTCAGAATTGCACCGTGCAATGTGGAGATATTACTGTTTGTGCATTTACAATATTCATTGATTTTTGCCATTGAAAAACATGTTTTTCATATACCAGAAATGTTTGAAGCTACTGACTGAATGAAAGGAGCTGGCATCTCACTCTCTTTGAATCTTCTTTATCATGCTAGGATTAACAGGAAAAAGCTAAAAATTTCAGAATTGCACCGTGCAATGTGGAGATATTACTGTTTGTGCATTTACAATATTCATTGATTTTTGCCATTGAAAAACATGTTTTTCATATACCAGAAATGTTTGAAGCTACTGACTGAATGAAAGGAGCTGGCATCTCACTCTCTTTGAATCTTCTTTATCATGCTAGGATTAACAGGAAAAAGCTAAAAATTTCAGAATTGCACCTTGCAATGTGGAGATATTACTGTTTGTGCATTTACAATATTCATTGATTTTTGCCATTGAAAAACATGTTTTTCATATACCAGAAATGTTTGAAGCTACTGACTGAATGAAAGGAGCTGGCATCTCACTCTCTTTGAATCTTCTTTATCATGCTAGGATTAACAGGAAAAAGCTAAAAATTTCAGAATTGCACCTTGCAATGTGGAGATATTACTGTTTGTGCATTTACAATATTCATTGATTTTTGCCATTGAAAAACATGTTTTTCATATACCAGAAATGTTTGAAGCTACTGACTGAATGAAAGGAGCTGGCATCTCACTCTCTTTGAATCTTCTTTATCATGCTAGGATTAACAGGAAAAAGCTAAAAATTTCAGAATTGCACCTTGCAATGTGGAGATATTACTGTTTGTGCATTTACAATATTCATTGATTTTTGCCATTGAAAAACATGTTTTTCATATACCAGAAATGTTTGAAGCTACTGACTGAATGAAAGGAGCTGGCATCTCACTCTCTTTGAATCTTCTTTATCATGCTAGGATTAGCAGGAAAAAGCTAAAAATTTCAGAATTGCACCTTGCAATGTGGAGATATTACTGTTTGTGCATTTACAATATTCATTGATTTTTGCCATTGAAAAACGTCCAGAAATGTTTGAAGCTACTGACTGAATGAAAGGAGCTGGCATCTCACTCTCTTTGAATCTTCTTTATCATGCTAGGATTAACAGGAAAAAGCTAAAAATTTCAGAATTGCACCGTGCAATGTGGAGATATTACTGTTTGTGCATTTACAATATTCATTGATTTTTGCCATTGAAAAACATGTTTTTTATATACCAGAAATGTTTGAAGCTACTGACTGAATGAAAGGAGCTGGCATCTCACTCTCTTTGAATCTTCTTTATCATGCTAGGATTAACAGGAAAAAGCTAAAAATTTCAGAATTGCACCGTGCAATGTGGAGATATTACTGTTTGTGCATTTACAATATTCATTGATTTTTGCCATTGAAAAACGTCCAGAAATGTTTGAAGCTACTGACTGAATGAAAGGAGCTGGCATCTCACTCTCTTTGAATCTTCTTTATCATGCTAGGATTAACAGGAAAAAGCAAAAAATTTCAGAATTGCACCGTGCAATGTGGAGATATTACTGTTTGTGCATTTACAATATTCATTGATTTTTGCCATTGAAAAACATGTTTTTCATATACCAGAAATGTTTGAAGCTACTGACTGAATGAAAGGAGCTGGCATCTCACTCTCTTTGAATCTTCTTTATCATGCTAGGATTAGCAGGAAAAAGCTAAAAATTTCAGAATTGCACCGTGCAATGTGGAGATATTACTGTTTGTGCATTTACAATATTCATTGATTTTTGCCATTGAAAAACATGTTTTTCATATACCAGAAATGTTTGAAGCTACTGACTGAATGAAAGGAGCTGGCATCTCACTCTCTTTGAATCTTCTTTATCATGCTAGGATTAACAGGAAAAAGCTAAAAATTTCAGAATTGCACCGTGCAATGTGGAGATATTACTGTTTGTGCATTTACAATATTCATTGATTTTTGCCATTGAAAAACGTCCAGAAATGTTTGAAGCTACTGACTGAATGAAAGGAGCTGGCATCTCACTCTCTTTGAATCTTCTTTATCATGCTAGGATTAGCAGGAAAAAGCAAAAAATTTCAGAATTGCACCGTGCAATGTGGAGATATTACTGTTTGTGCATTTACAATATTCATTGATTTTTGCCATTGAAAAACATGTTTTTCATATACCAGAAATGTTTGAAGCTACTGACTGAATGAAAGGAGCTGGCATCTCACTCTCTTTGAATCTTCTTTATCATGCTAGGATTAACAGGAAAAAGCTAAAAATTTCAGAATTGCACCGTGCAATGTGGAGATATTACTGTTTGTGCATTTACAATATTCATTGATTTTTGCCATTGAAAAACGTCCAGAAATGTTTGAAGCTACTGACTGAATGAAAGGAGCTGGCATCTCACTCTCTTTGAATCTTCTTTATCATGCTAGGATTAGCAGGAAAAAGCAAAAAATTTCAGAATTGCACCGTGCAATGTGGAGATATTACTGTTTGTGCATTTACAATATTCATTGATTTTTGCCATTGAAAAACGTCCAGAAATGTTTGAAGCTACTGACTGAATGAAAGGAGCTGGCATCTCACTCTCTTTGAATCTTCTTTATCATGCTAGGATTAACAGGAAAAAGCTAAAAATTTCAGAATTGCACCGTGCAATGTGGAGATATTACTGTTTGTGCATTTACAATATTCATTGATTTTTGCCATTGAAAAACATGTTTTTCATATACCAGAAATGTTTGAAGCTACTGACTGAATGAAAGGAGCTGGCATCTCACTCTCTTTGAATCTTCTTTATCATGCTAGGATTAACAGGAAAAAGCTAAAAATTTCAGAATTGCACCGTGCAATGTGGAGATATTACTGTTTGTGCATTTACAATATTCATTGATTTTTGCCATTGAAAAACATGTTTTTCATATACCAGAAATGTTTGAAGCTACTGACTGAATGAAAGGAGCTGGCATCTCACTCTCTTTGAATCTTCTTTATCATGCTAGGATTAACAGGAAAAAGCTAAAAATTTCAGAATTGCACCTTGCAATGTGGAGATATTACTGTTTGTGCATTTACAATATTCATTGATTTTTGCCATTGAAAAACGTCCAGAAATGTTTGAAGCTACTGACTGAATGAAAGGAGCTGGCATCTCACTCTCTTTGAATCTTCTTTATCATGCTAGGATTAGCAGGAAAAAGCAAAAAATTTCAGAATTGCACCTTGCAATTTGGAGATATTACTGTTTGTGCATTTACAATATTCATTGATTTTTGCCATTGAAAAACATGTTTTTCATATACCAGAAATGTTTGAAGCTACTGACTGAATGAAAGGAGCTGGCATCTCACTCTCTTTGAATCTTCTTTATCATACTAGGATTAACAGGAAAAAGCTAAAAATTTCAGAATTGCACCGTGCAATGTGGAGATATTACTGTTTGTGCATTTACAATATTCATTGATTTTTGCCATTGAAAAACGTCCAGAAATGTTTGAAGCTACTGACTGAATGAAAGGAGCTGGCATCTCACTCTCTTTGAATCTTCTTTATCATGCTAGGATTAGCAGGAAAAAGCAAAAAATTTCAGAATTGCACCTTGCAATGTGGAGATATTACTGTTTGTGCATTTACAATATTCATTGATTTTTGCCATTGAAAAACATGTTTTTCATATACCAGAAATGTTTGAAGCTACTGACTGAATGAAAGGAGCTGGCATCTCACTCTCTTTGAATCTTCTTTATCATGCTAGGATTAGCAGGAAAAAGCAAAAAATTTCAGAATTGCACCGTGCAATGTGGAGATATTACTGTTTGTGCATTTACAATATTCATTGATTTTTGCCATTGAAAAACATGTTTTTCATATACCAGAAATGTTTGAAGCTACTGACTGAATGAAAGGAGCTGGCATCTCACTCTCTTTGAATCTTCTTTATCATGCTAGGATTAACAGGAAAAAGCTAAAAATTTCAGAATTGCACCGTGCAATGTGGAGATATTACTGTTTGTGCATTTACAATATTCATTGATTTTTGCCATTGAAAAACATGTTTTTCATATACCAGAAATGTTTGAAGCTACTGACTGAATGAAAGGAGCTGGCATCTCACTCTCTTTGAATCTTCTTTATCATGCTAGGATTAACAGGAAAAAGCTAAAAATTTCAGAATTGCACCTTGCAATGTGGAGATATTACTGTTTGTGCATTTACAATATTCATTGATTTTTGCCATTGAAAAACGTCCAGAAATGTTTGAAGCTACTGACTGAATGAAAGGAGCTGGCATCTCACTCTCTTTGAATCTTCTTTATCATGCTAGGATTAGCAGGAAAAAGCAAAAAATTTCAGAATTGCACCTTGCAATGTGGAGATATTACTGTTTGTGCATTTACAATATTCATTGATTTTTGCCATTGAAAAACATGTTTTTCATATACCAGAAATGTTTGAAGCTACTGACTGAATGAAAGGAGCTGGCATCTCACTCTCTTTGAATCTTCTTTATCATGCTAGGATTAACAGGAAAAAGCTAAAAATTTCAGAATTGCACCGTGCAATGTGGAGATATTACTGTTTGTGCATTTACAATATTCATTGATTTTTGCCATTGAAAAACGTCCAGAAATGTTTGAAGCTACTGACTGAATGAAAGGAGCTGGCATCTCACTCTCTTTGAATCTTCTTTATCATGCTAGGATTAGCAGGAAAAAGCAAAAAATTTCAGAATTGCACCGTGCAATGTGGAGATATTACTGTTTGTGCATTTACAATATTCATTGATTTTTGCCATTGAAAAACGTCCAGAAATGTTTGAAGCTACTGACTGAATGAAAGGAGCTGGCATCTCACTCTCTTTGAATCTTCTTTATCATGCTAGGATTAACAGGAAAAAGCTAAAAATTTCAGAATTGCACCGTGCAATGTGGAGATATTACTGTTTGTGCATTTACAATATTCATTGATTTTTGCCATTGAAAAACATGTTTTTCATATACCAGAAATGTTTGAAGCTACTGACTGAATGAAAGGAGCTGGCATCTCACTCTCTTTGAATCTTCTTTATCATGCTAGGATTAACAGGAAAAAGCTAAAAATTTCAGAATTGCACCGTGCAATGTGGAGATATTACTGTTTGTGCATTTACAATATTCATTGATTTTTGCCATTGAAAAACATGTTTTTCATATACCAGAAATGTTTGAAGCTACTGACTGAATGAAAGGAGCTGGCATCTCACTCTCTTTGAATCTTCTTTATCATGCTAGGATTAACAGGAAAAAGCTAAAAATTTCAGAATTGCACCTTGCAATGTGGAGATATTACTGTTTGTGCATTTACAATATTCATTGATTTTTGCCATTGAAAAACGTCCAGAAATGTTTGAAGCTACTGACTGAATGAAAGGAGCTGGCATCTCACTCTCTTTGAATCTTCTTTATCATGCTAGGATTAGCAGGAAAAAGCAAAAAATTTCAGAATTGCACCTTGCAATGTGGAGATATTATTGTTTGTGCATTTACAATATTCATTGATTTTTGCCATTGAAAAACATGTTTTTCATATACCAGAAATGTTTGAAGCTACTGACTGAATGAAAGGAGCTGGCATCTCACTCTCTTTGAATCTTCTTTATCATGCTAGGATTAACAGGAAAAAGCTAAAAATTTCAGAATTGCACCGTGCAATGTGGAGATATTACTGTTTGTGCATTTACAATATTCATTGATTTTTGCCATTGAAAAACGTCCAGAAATGTTTGAAGCTACTGACTGAATGAAAGGAGCTGGCATCTCACTCTCTTTGAATCTTCTTTATCATGCTAGGATTAGCAGGAAAAAGCAAAAAATTTCAGAATTGCACCTTGCAATGTGGAGATATTACTGTTTGTGCATTTACAATATTCATTGATTTTTGCCATTGAAAAACATGTTTTTCATATACCAGAAATGTTTGAAGCTACTGACTGAATGAAAGGAGCTGGCATCTCACTCTCTTTGAATCTTCTTTATCATGCTAGGATTAGCAGGAAAAAGCAAAAAATTTCAGAATTGCACCGTGCAATGTGGAGATATTACTGTTTGTGCATTTACAATATTCATTGATTTTTGCCATTGAAAAACATGTTTTTCATATACCAGAAATGTTTGAAGCTACTGACTGAATGAAAGGAGCTGGCATCTCACTCTCTTTGAATCTTCTTTATCATGCTAGGATTAACAGGAAAAAGCTAAAAATTTCAGAATTGCACCGTGCAATGTGGAGATATTACTGTTTGTGCATTTACAATATTCATTGATTTTTGCCATTGAAAAACATGTTTTTCATATACCAGAAATGTTTGAAGCTACTGACTGAATGAAAGGAGCTGGCATCTCACTCTCTTTGAATCTTCTTTATCATGCTAGGATTAACAGGAAAAAGCTAAAAATTTCAGAATTGCACCTTGCAATGTGGAGATATTACTTTTTGTGCATTTACAATATTCATTGATTTTTGCCATTGAAAAACGTCCAGAAATGTTTGAAGCTACTGACTGAATGAAAGGAGCTGGCATCTCACTCTCTTTGAATCTTCTTTATCATGCTAGGATTAGCAGGAAAAAGCAAAAAATTTCAGAATTGCACCGTGCAATGTGGAGATATTACTGTTTGTGCATTTACAATATTCATTGATTTTTGCCATTGAAAAACATGTTTTTCATATACCAGAAATGTTTGAAGCTACTGACTGAATGAAAGGAGCTGGCATCTCACTCTCTTTGAATCTTCTTTATCATGCTAGGATTAGCAGGAAAAAGCAAAAAATTTCAGAATTGCACCGTGCAATGTGGAGATATTACTGTTTGTGCATTTACAATATTCATTGATTTTTGCCATTGAAAAACATGTTTTTCATATACCAGAAATGTTTGAAGCTACTGACTGAATGAAAGGAGCTGGCATCTCACTCTCTTTGAATCTTCTTTATCATGCTAGGATTAACAGGAAAAAGCAAAAAATTTCAGAATTGCACCGTGCAATGTGGAGATATTACTGTTTGTGCATTTACAATATTCATTGATTTTTGCCATTGAAAAACATGTTTTTCATATACCAGAAATGTTTGAAGCTACTGACTGAATGAAAGGAGCTGGCATCTCACTCTCTTTGAATCTTCTTTATCATGCTAGGATTAGCAGGAAAAAGCTAAAAATTTCAGAATTGCACCGTGCAATGTGGAGATATTACTGTTTGTGCATTTACAATATTCATTGATTTTTGCCATTGAAAAACATGTTTTTCATATACCAGAAATGTTTGAAGCTACTGACTGAATGAAAGGAGCTGGCATCTCACTCTCTTTGAATCTTCTTTATCATGCTAGGATTAACAGGAAAAAGCTAAAAATTTCAGAATTGCACCGTGCAATGTGGAGATATTACTGTTTGTGCATTTACAATATTCATTGATTTTTGCCATTGAAAAACATGTTTTTCATATACCAGAAATGTTTGAAGCTACTGACTGAATGAAAGGAGCTGGCATCTCACTCTCTTTGAATCTTCTTTATCATGCTAGGATTAACAGGAAAAAGCAAAAAATTTCAGAATTGCACCGTGCAATGTGGAGATATTACTGTTTGTGCATTTACAATATTCATTGATTTTTGCCATTGAAAAACATGTTTTTCATATACCAGAAATGTTTGAAGCTACTGACTGAATGAAAGGAGCTGGCATCTCACTCTCTTTGAATCTTCTTTATCATGCTAGGATTAGCAGGAAAAAGCTAAAAATTTCAGAATTGCACCGTGCAATGTGGAGATATTACTGTTTGTGCATTTACAATATTCATTGATTTTTGCCATTGAAAAACATGTTTTTCATATACCAGAAATGTTTGAAGCTACTGACTGAATGAAAGGAGCTGGCATCTCACTCTCTTTGAATCTTCTTTATCATGCTAGGATTAACAGGAAAAAGCTAAAAATTTCAGAATTGCACCGTGCAATGTGGAGATATTACTGTTTGTGCATTTACAATATTCATTGATTTTTGCCATTGAAAAACATGTTTTTCATATACCAGAAATGTTTGAAGCTACTGACTGAATGAAAGGAGCTGGCATCTCACTCTCTTTGAATCTTCTTTATCATGCTAGGATTAACAGGAAAAAGCAAAAAATTTCAGAATTGCACCGTGCAATGTGGAGATATTACTGTTTGTGCATTTACAATATTCATTGATTTTTGCCATTGAAAAACATGTTTTTCATATACCAGAAATGTTTGAAGCTACTGACTGAATGAAAGGAGCTGGCATCTCACTCTCTTTGAATCTTCTTTATCATGCTAGGATTAACAGGAAAAAACTAAAAATTTCAGAATTGCACCGTGCAATGTGGAGATATTACTGTTTGTGCATTTACAATATTCATTGATTTTTGCCATTGAAAAACGTCCAGAAATGTTTGAAGCTACTGACTGAATGAAAGGAGCTGGCATCTCACTCTCTTTGAATCTTCTTTATCATGCTAGGATTAGCAGGAAAAAGCAAAAAATTTCAGAATTGCACCGTGCAATGTGGAGATATTACTGTTTGTGCATTTACAATATTCATTGATTTTTGCCATTGAAAAACATGTTTTTCATATACCAGAAATGTTTGAAGCTACTGACTGAATGAAAGGAGCTGGCATCTCACTCTCTTTGAATCTTCTTTATCATGCTAGGATTAGCAGGAAAAAGCAAAAAATTTCAGAATTGCACCGTGCAATGTGGAGATATTACTGTTTGTGCATTTACAATATTCATTGATTTTTGCCATTGAAAAACATGTTTTTCATATACCAGAAATGTTTGAAGCTACTGACTGAATGAAAGGAGCTGGCATCTCACTCTCTTTGAATCTTCTTTATCATGCTAGGATTAGCAGGAAAAAGCTAAAAATTTCAGAATTGCACCGTGCAATGTGGAGATATTACTGTTTGTGCATTTACAATATTCATTGATTTTTGCCATTGAAAAACATGTTTTTCATATACCAGAAATGTTTGAAGCTACTGACTGAATGAAAGGAGCTGGCATCTCACTCTCTTTGAATCTTCTTTATCATGCTAGGATTAACAGGAAAAAGCTAAAAATTTCAGAATTGCACCGTGCAATGTGGAGATATTACTGTTTGTGCATTTACAATATTCATTGATTTTTGCCATTGAAAAACATGTTTTTCATATACCAGAAATGTTTGAAGCTACTGACTGAATGAAAGGAGCTGGCATCTCACTCTCTTTGAATCTTCTTTATCATGCTAGGATTAACAGGAAAAAGCAAAAAATTTCAGAATTGCACCGTGCAATGTGGAGATATTACTGTTTGTGCATTTACAATATTCATTGATTTTTGCCATTGAAAAACATGTTTTTCATATACCAGAAATGTTTGAAGCTACTGACTGAATGAAAGGAGCTGGCATCTCACTCTCTTTGAATCTTCTTTATCATGCTAGGATTAGCAGGAAAAAGCAAAAAATTTCAGAATTGCACCGTGCAATGTGGAGATATTACTGTTTGTGCATTTACAATATTCATTGATTTTTGCCATTGAAAAACATGTTTTTCATATACCAGAAATGTTTGAAGCTACTGACTGAATGAAAGGAGCTGGCATCTCACTCTCTTTGAATCTTCTTTATCATGCTAGGATTAGCAGGAAAAAGCAAAAAATTTCAGAATTGCACCGTGCAATGTGGAGATATTACTGTTTGTGCATTTACAATATTCATTGATTTTTGCCATTGAAAAACATGTTTTTCATATACCAGAAATGTTTGAAGCTACTGACTGAATGAAAGGAGCTGGCATCTCACTCTCTTTGAATCTTCTTTATCATGCTAGGATTAACAGGAAAAAGCTAAAAATTTCAGTATTGCACCGTGCAATGTGGAGATATTACTGTTTGTGCATTTACAATATTCATTGATTTTTGCCATTGAAAAACATGTTTTTCATATACCAGAAATGTTTGAAGCTACTGACTGATTGAAAGGAGCTGGCATCTCACTCTCTTTGAATCTTCTTTATCATGCTAGGATTAACAGGAAAAAGCTAAAAATTTCAGAATTGCACCTTGCAATGTGGAGATATTACTGTTTGTGCATTTACAATATTCATTGATTTTTGCCATTGAAAAACATGTTTTTCATATACCAGAAATGTTTGAAGCTACTGACTGAATGAAAGGAGCTGGCATCTCACTCTCTTTGAATCTTCTTTATCATGCTAGGATTAGCAGGAAAAAGCTAAAAATTTCAGAATTGCACCTTGCAATGTGGAGATATTACTGTTTGTGCATTTACAATATTCATTGATTTTTGCCATTGAAAAACGTCCAGAAATGTTTGAAGCTACTGACTGAATGAAAGGAGCTGGCATCTCACTCTCTTTGAATCTTCTTTATCATGCTAGGATTAACAGGAAAAAGCTAAAAATTTCAGAATTGCACCGTGCAATGTGGAGATATTACTGTTTGTGCATTTACAATATTCATTGATTTTTGCCATTGAAAAACATGTTTTTTGTATACCAGAAATGTTTGAAGCTACTGACTGAATGAAAGGAGCTGGCATCTCACTCTCTTTGAATCTTCTTTATCATGCTAGGATTAACAGGAAAAAGCTAAAAATTTCAGAATTGCACCGTGCAATGTGGAGATATTACTGTTTGTGCATTTACAATATTCATTGATTTTTGCCATTGAAAAACGTCCAGAAATGTTTGAAGCTACTGACTGAATGAAAGGAGCTGGCATCTCACTCTCTTTGAATCTTCTTTATCATGCTAGGATTAACAGGAAAAAGCAAAAAATTTCAGAATTGCACCGTGCAATGTGGAGATATTACTGTTTGTGCATTTACAATATTCATTGATTTTTGCCATTGAAAAACATGTTTTTCATATACCAGAAATGTTTGAAGCTACTGACTGAATGAAAGGAGCTGGCATCTCACTCTCTTTGAATCTTCTTTATCATGCTAGGATTAGCAGGAAAAAGCTAAAAATTTCAGAATTGCACCGTGCAATGTGGAGATATTACTGTTTGTGCATTTACAATATTCATTGATTTTTGCCATTGAAAAACATGTTTTTCATATACCAGAAATGTTTGAAGCTACTGACTGAATGAAAGGAGCTGGCATCTCACTCTCTTTGAATCTTCTTTATCATGCTAGGATTAACAGGAAAAAGCTAAAAATTTCAGAATTGCACCGTGCAATGTGGAGATATTACTGTTTGTGCATTTACAATATTCATTGATTTTTGCCATTGAAAAACGTCCAGAAATGTTTGAAGCTACTGACTGAATGAAAGGAGCTGGCATCTCACTCTCTTTGAATCTTCTTTATCATGCTAGGATTAGCAGGAAAAAGCAAAAAATTTCAGAATTGCACCGTGCAATGTGGAGATATTACTGTTTGTGCATTTACAATATTCATTGATTTTTGCCATTGAAAAACGTCCAGAAATGTTTGAAGCTACTGACTGAATGAAAGGAGCTGGCATCTCACTCTCTTTGAATCTTCTTTATCATGCTAGGATTAACAGGAAAAAGCTAAAAATTTCAGAATTGCACCGTGCAATGTGGAGATATTACTGTTTGTGCATTTACAATATTCATTGATTTTTGCCATTGAAAAACATGTTTTTCATATACCAGAAATGTTTGAAGCTACTGACTGAATGAAAGGAGCTGGCATCTCACTCTCTTTGAATCTTCTTTATCATGCTAGGATTAACAGGAAAAAGCTAAAAATTTCAGAATTGCACCGTGCAATGTGGAGATATTACTGTTTGTGCATTTACAATATTCATTGATTTTTGCCATTGAAAAACATGTTTTTCATATACCAGAAATGTTTGAAGCTACTGACTGAATGAAAGGAGCTGGCATCTCACTCTCTTTGAATCTTCTTTATCATGCTAGGATTAACAGGAAAAAGCTAAAAATTTCAGAATTGCACCTTGCAATGTGGAGATATTACTGTTTGTGCATTTACAATATTCATTGATTTTTGCCATTGAAAAACGTCCAGAAATGTTTGAAGCTACTGACTGAATGAAAGGAGCTGGCATCTCACTCTCTTTGAATCTTCTTTATCATGCTAGGATTAGCAGGAAAAAGCAAAAAATTTCAGAATTGCACCTTGCAATGTGGAGATATTACTGTTTGTGCATTTACAATATTCATTGATTTTTGCCATTGAAAAACATGTTTTTCATATACCAGAAATGTTTGAAGCTACTGACTGAATGAAAGGAGCTGGCATCTCACTCTCTTTGAATCTTCTTTATCATGCTAGGATTAACAGGAAAAAGCTAAAAATTTCAGAATTGCACCGTGCAATGTGGAGATATTACTGTTTGTGCATTTACAATATTCATTGATTTTTGCCATTGAAAAACGTCCAGAAATGTTTGAAGCTACTGACTGAATGAAAGGAGCTGGCATCTCACTCTCTTTGAATCTTCTTTATCATGCTAGGATTAGCAGGAAAAAGCAAAAAATTTCAGAATTGCACCTTGCAATGTGGAGATATTACTGTTTGTGCATTTACAATATTCATTGATTTTTGCCATTGAAAAACATGTTTTTCATATACCAGAAATGTTTGAAGCTACTGACTGAATGAAAGGAGCTGGCATCTCACTCTCTTTGAATCTTCTTTATCATGCTAGGATTAGCAGGAAAAAGCAAAAAATTTCAGAATTGCACCGTGCAATGTGGAGATATTACTGTTTGTGCATTTACAATATTCATTGATTTTTGCCATTGAAAAACATGTTTTTCATATACCAGAAATGTTTGAAGCTACTGACTGAATGAAAGGAGCTGGCATCTCACTCTCTTTGAATCTTCTTTATCATGCTAGGATTAACAGGAAAAAGCTAAAAATTTCAGAATTGCACCGTGCAATGTGGAGATATTACTGTTTGTGCATTTACAATATTCATTGATTTTTGCCATTGAAAAACATGTTTTTCATATACCAGAAATGTTTGAAGCTACTGACTGAATGAAAGGAGCTGGCATCTCACTCTCTTTGAATCTTCTTTATCATGCTAGGATTAACAGGAAAAAGCTAAAAATTTCAGAATTGCACCTTGCAATGTGGAGATATTACTGTTTGTGCATTTACAATATTCATTGATTTTTGCCATTGAAAAACGTCCAGAAATGTTTGAAGCTACTGACTGAATGAAAGGAGCTGGCATCTCACTCTCTTTGAATCTTCTTTATCATGCTAGGATTAGCAGGAAAAAGCAAAAAATTTCAGAATTGCACCTTGCAATGTGGAGATATTACTGTTTGTGCATTTACAATATTCATTGATTTTTGCCATTGAAAAACATGTTTTTCATATACCAGAAATGTTTGAAGCTACTGACTGAATGAAAGGAGCTGGCATCTCACTCTCTTTGAATCTTCTTTATCATGCTAGGATTAACAGGAAAAAGCTAAAAATTTCAGAATTGCACCGTGCAATGTGGAGATATTACTGTTTGTGCATTTACAATATTCATTGATTTTTGCCATTGAAAAACGTCCAGAAATGTTTGAAGCTACTGACTGAATGAAAGGAGCTGGCATCTCACTCTCTTTGAATCTTCTTTATCATGCTAGGATTAGCAGGAAAAAGCAAAAAATTTCAGAATTGCACCGTGCAATGTGGAGATATTACTGTTTGTGCATTTACAATATTCATTGATTTTTGCCATTGAAAAACGTCCAGAAATGTTTGAAGCTACTGACTGAATGAAAGGAGCTGGCATCTCACTCTCTTTGAATCTTCTTTATCATGCTAGGATTAACAGGAAAAAGCTAAAAATTTCAGAATTGCACCGTGCAATGTGGAGATATTACTGTTTGTGCATTTACAATATTCATTGATTTTTGCCATTGAAAAACATGTTTTTCATATACCAGAAATGTTTGAAGCTACTGACTGAATGAAAGGAGCTGGCATCTCACTCTCTTTGAATCTTCTTTATCATGCTAGGATTAACAGGAAAAAGCTAAAAATTTCAGAATTGCACCGTGCAATGTGGAGATATTACTGTTTGTGCATTTACAATATTCATTGATTTTTGCCATTGAAAAACATGTTTTTCATATACCAGAAATGTTTGAAGCTACTGACTGAATGAAAGGAGCTGGCATCTCACTCTCTTTGAATCTTCTTTATCATGCTAGGATTAACAGGAAAAAGCTAAAAATTTCAGAATTGCACCTTGCAATGTGGAGATATTACTGTTTGTGCATTTACAATATTCATTGATTTTTGCCATTGAAAAACGTCCAGAAATGTTTGAAGCTACTGACTGAATGAAAGGAGCTGGCATCTCACTCTCTTTGAATCTTCTTTATCATGCTAGGATTAGCAGGAAAAAGCAAAAAATTTCAGAATTGCACCTTGCAATGTGGAGATATTACTGTTTGTGCATTTACAATATTCATTGATTTTTGCCATTGAAAAACATGTTTTTCATATACCAGAAATGTTTGAAGCTACTGACTGAATGAAAGGAGCTGGCATCTCACTCTCTTTGAATCTTCTTTATCATGCTAGGATTAACAGGAAAAAGCTAAAAATTTCAGAATTGCACCGTGCAATGTGGAGATATTACTGTTTGTGCATTTACAATATTCATTGATTTTTGCCATTGAAAAACGTCCAGAAATGTTTGAAGCTACTGACTGAATGAAAGGAGCTGGCATCTCACTCTCTTTGAATCTTCTTTATCATGCTAGGATTAGCAGGAAAAAGCAAAAAATTTCAGAATTGCACCTTGCAATGTGGAGATATTACTGTTTGTGCATTTACAATATTCATTGATTTTTGCCATTGAAAAACATGTTTTTCATATACCAGAAATGTTTGAAGCTACTGACTGAATGAAAGGAGCTGGCATCTCACTCTCTTTGAATCTTCTTTATCATGCTAGGATTAGCAGGAAAAAGCAAAAAATTTCAGAATTGCACCGTGCAATGTGGAGATATTACTGTTTGTGCATTTACAATATTCATTGATTTTTGCCATTGAAAAACATGTTTTTCATATACCAGAAATGTTTGAAGCTACTGACTGAATGAAAGGAGCTGGCATCTCACTCTCTTTGAATCTTCTTTATCATGCTAGGATTAACAGGAAAAAGCTAAAAATTTCAGAATTGCACCGTGCAATGTGGAGATATTACTGTTTGTGCATTTACAATATTCATTGATTTTTGCCATTGAAAAACATGTTTTTCATATACCAGAAATGTTTGAAGCTACTGACTGAATGAAAGGAGCTGGCATCTCACTCTCTTTGAATCTTCTTTATCATGCTAGGATTAACAGGAAAAAGCTAAAAATTTCAGAATTGCACCTTGCAATGTGGAGATATTACTGTTTGTGCATTTACAATATTCATTGATTTTTGCCATTGAAAAACGTCCAGAAATGTTTGAAGCTACTGACTGAATGAAAGGAGCTGGCATCTCACTCTCTTTGAATCTTCTTTATCATGCTAGGATTAGCAGGAAAAAGCAAAAAATTTCAGAATTGCACCGTGCAATGTGGAGATATTACTGTTTGTGCATTTACAATATTCATTGATTTTTGCCATTGAAAAACATGTTTTTCATATACCAGAAATGTTTGAAGCTACTGACTGAATGAAAGGAGCTGGCATCTCACTCTCTTTGAATCTTCTTTATCATGCTAGGATTAGCAGGAAAAAGCAAAAAATTTCAGAATTGCACCGTGCAATGTGGAGATATTACTGTTTGTGCATTTACAATATTCATTGATTTTTGCCATTGAAAAACATGTTTTTCATATACCAGAAATGTTTGAAGCTACTGACTGAATGAAAGGAGCTGGCATCTCACTCTCTTTGAATCTTCTTTATCATGCTAGGATTAACAGGAAAAAGCAAAAAATTTCAGAATTGCACCGTGCAATGTGGAGATATTACTGTTTGTGCATTTACAATATTCATTGATTTTTGCCATTGAAAAACATGTTTTTCATATACCAGAAATGTTTGAAGCTACTGACTGAATGAAAGGAGCTGGCATCTCACTCTCTTTGAATCTTCTTTATCATGCTAGGATTAGCAGGAAAAAGCTAAAAATTTCAGAATTGCACCGTGCAATGTGGAGATATTACTGTTTGTGCATTTACAATATTCATTGATTTTTGCCATTGAAAAACATGTTTTTCATATACCAGAAATGTTTGAAGCTACTGACTGAATGAAAGGAGCTGGCATCTCACTCTCTTTGAATCTTCTTTATCATGCTAGGATTAACAGGAAAAAGCTAAAAATTTCAGAATTGCACCGTGCAATGTGGAGATATTACTGTTTGTGCATTTACAATATTCATTGATTTTTGCCATTGAAAAACATGTTTTTCATATACCAGAAATGTTTGAAGCTACTGACTGAATGAAAGGAGCTGGCATCTCACTCTCTTTGAATCTTCTTTATCATGCTAGGATTAACAGGAAAAAGCAAAAAATTTCAGAATTGCACCGTGCAATGTGGAGATATTACTGTTTGTGCATTTACAATATTCATTGATTTTTGCCATTGAAAAACATGTTTTTCATATACCAGAAATGTTTGAAGCTACTGACTGAATGAAAGGAGCTGGCATCTCACTCTCTTTGAATCTTCTTTATCATGCTAGGATTAGCAGGAAAAAGCTAAAAATTTCAGAATTGCACCGTGCAATGTGGAGATATTACTGTTTGTGCATTTACAATATTCATTGATTTTTGCCATTGAAAAACATGTTTTTCATATACCAGAAATGTTTGAAGCTACTGACTGAATGAAAGGAGCTGGCATCTCACTCTCTTTGAATCTTCTTTATCATGCTAGGATTAACAGGAAAAAGCTAAAAATTTCAGAATTGCACCGTGCAATGTGGAGATATTACTGTTTGTGCATTTACAATATTCATTGATTTTTGCCATTGAAAAACATGTTTTTCATATACCAGAAATGTTTGAAGCTACTGACTGAATGAAAGGAGCTGGCATCTCACTCTCTTTGAATCTTCTTTATCATGCTAGGATTAACAGGAAAAAGCAAAAAATTTCAGAATTGCACCGTGCAATGTGGAGATATTACTGTTTGTGCATTTACAATATTCATTGATTTTTGCCATTGAAAAACATGTTTTTCATATACCAGAAATGTTTGAAGCTACTGACTGAATGAAAGGAGCTGGCATCTCACTCTCTTTGAATCTTCTTTATCATGCTAGGATTAACAGGAAAAAACTAAAAATTTCAGAATTGCACCGTGCAATGTGGAGATATTACTGTTTGTGCATTTACAATATTCATTGATTTTTGCCATTGAAAAACGTCCAGAAATGTTTGAAGCTACTGACTGAATGAAAGGAGCTGGCATCTCACTCTCTTTGAATCTTCTTTATCATGCTAGGATTAGCAGGAAAAAGCAAAAAATTTCAGAATTGCACCGTGCAATGTGGAGATATTACTGTTTGTGCATTTACAATATTCATTGATTTTTGCCATTGAAAAACATGTTTTTCATATACCAGAAATGTTTGAAGCTACTGACTGAATGAAAGGAGCTGGCATCTCACTCTCTTTGAATCTTCTTTATCATGCTAGGATTAGAAGGAAAAAGCAAAAAATTTCAGAATTGCACCGTGCAATGTGGAGATATTACTGTTTGTGCATTTACAATATTCATTGATTTTTGCCATTGAAAAACATGTTTTTCATATACCAGAAATGTTTGAAGCTACTGACTGAATGAAAGGAGCTGGCATCTCACTCTCTTTGAATCTTCTTTATCATGCTAGGATTAGCAGGAAAAAGCTAAAAATTTCAGAATTGCACCGTGCAATGTGGAGATATTACTGTTTGTGCATTTACAATATTCATTGATTTTTGCCATTGAAAAACATGTTTTTCATATACCAGAAATGTTTGAAGCTACTGACTGAATGAAAGGAGCTGGCATCTCACTCTCTTTGAATCTTCTTTATCATGCTAGGATTAACAGGAAAAAGCTAAAAATTTCAGAATTGCACCGTGCAATGTGGAGATATTACTGTTTGTGCATTTACAATATTCATTGATTTTTGCCATTGAAAAACATGTTTTTCATATACCAGAAATGTTTGAAGCTACTGACTGAATGAAAGGAGCTGGCATCTCACTCTCTTTGAATCTTCTTTATCATGCTAGGATTAACAGGAAAAAGCAAAAAATTTCAGAATTGCACCGTGCAATGTGGAGATATTACTGTTTGTGCATTTACAATATTCATTGATTTTTGCCATTGAAAAACATGTTTTTCATATACCAGAAATGTTTGAAGCTACTGACTGAATGAAACGAGCTGGCATCTCACTCTCTTTGAATCTTCTTTATCATGCTAGGATTAGCAGGAAAAAGCAAAAAATTTCAGAATTGCACCGTGCAATGTGGAGATATTACTGTTTGTGCATTTACAATATTCATTGATTTTTGCCATTGAAAAACATGTTTTTCATATACCAGAAATGTTTGAAGCTACTGACTGAATGAAAGGAGCTGGCATCTCACTCTCTTTGAATCTTCTTTATCATGCTAGGATTAGCAGGAAAAAGCAAAAAATTTCAGAATTGCACCGTGCAATGTGGAGATATTACTGTTTGTGCATTTACAATATTCATTGATTTTTGCCATTGAAAAACATGTTTTTCATATACCAGAAATGTTTGAAGCTACTGACTGAATGAAAGGAGCTGGCATCTCACTCTCTTTGAATCTTCTTTATCATGCTAGGATTAACAGGAAAAAGCTAAAAATTTCAGTATTGCACCGTGCAATGTGGAGATATTACTGTTTGTGCATTTACAATATTCATTGATTTTTGCCATTGAAAAACATGTTTTTCATATACCAGAAATGTTTGAAGCTACTGACTGAATGAAAGGAGCTGGCATCTCACTCTCTTTGAATCTTCTTTATCATGCTAGGATTAGCAGGAAAAAGCAAAAAATTTCAGAATTGCACTGTGCAATGTGGAGATATTACTGTTTGTGCATTTACAATATTCATTGATTTTTGCCATTGAAAAACGTCCAGAAATGTTTGAAGCTACTGACTGAATGAAAGGAGCTGGCATCTCACTCTCTTTGAATCTTCTTTATCATGCTAGGATTAGCAGGAAAAAGCAAAAAATTTCAGAATTGCACCTTGCAATGTGGAGATATTACTGTTTGTGCATTTACAATATTCATTGATTTTTGCCATTGAAAAACATGTTTTTCATATACCAGAAATGTTTGAAGCTACTGACTGAATGAAAGGAGCTGGCATCTCACTCTCTTTGAATCTTCTTTATCATGCTAGGATTAACAGGAAAAAGCTAAAAATTTCAGAATTGCACCGTGCAATGTGGAGATATTACTGTTTGTGCATTTACAATATTCATTGATTTTTGCCATTGAAAAACATGTTTTTCATATACCAGAAATGTTTGAAGCTACTGACTGAATGAAAGGAGCTGGCATCTCACTCTCTTTGAATCTTCTTTATCATGCTAGGATTAGCAGGAAAAAGCAAAAAATTTCAGAATTGCACCGTGCAATGTGGAGATATTACTGTTTGTGCATTTACAATATTCATTGATTTTTGCCATTGAAAAACATGTTTTTCATATACCAGAAATGTTTGAAGCTACTGACTGAATGAAAGGAGCTGGCATCTCACTCTCTTTGAATCTTCTTTATCATGCTAGGATTAGCAGGAAAAAGCAAAAAATTTCAGAATTGCACCGTGCAATGTGGAGATATTACTGTTTGTGCATTTACAATATTCATTGATTTTTGCCATTGAAAAACATGTTTTTCATATACCAGAAATGTTTGAAGCTACTGACTGAATGAAAGGAGCTGGCATCTCACTCTCTTTGAATCTTCTTTATCATGCTAGGATTAACAGGAAAAAGCTAAAAATTTCAGAATTGCACCGTGCAATGTGGAGATAATACTGTTTGTGCATTTACAATATTCATTGATTTTTGCCATTGAAAAACATGTTTTTCATATACCAGAAATGTTTGAAGCTACTGACTGAATGAAAGGAGCTGGCATCTCACTCTCTTTGAATCTTCTTTATCATGCTAGGATTAACAGGAAAAAGCAAAAAATTTCAGAATTGCACCGTGCAATGTGGAGATATTACTGTTTGTGCATTTACAATATTCATTGATTTTTGCCATTGAAAAACATGTTTTTCATATACCAGAAATGTTTGAAGCTACTGACTGAATGAAAGGAGCTGGCATCTCACTCTCTTTGAATCTTCTTTATCATGCTAGGATTAGCAGGAAAAAGCTAAAAATTTCAGAATTGCACCGTGCAATGTGGAGATATTACTGTTTGTGCATTTACAATATTCATTGATTTTTGCCATTGAAAAACATGTTTTTCATATACCAGAAATGTTTGAAGCTACTGACTGAATGAAGGGAGCTGGCATCTCACTCTCTTTGAATCTTCTTTATCATGCTAGGATTAACAGGAAAAAGCTAAAAATTTCAGAATTGCACCTTGCAATGTGGAGATATTACTGTTTGTGCATTTACAATATTCATTGATTTTTGCCATTGAAAAACATGTTTTTCATATACCAGAAATGTTTGAAGCTACTGACTGAATGAAAGGAGCTGGCATCTCACTCTCTTTGAATCTTCTTTATCATGCTAGGATTAGCAGGAAAAAGCAAAAAATTTCAGAATTGCACCGTGCAATGTGGAGATATTACTGTTTGTGCATTTACAATATTCATTGATTTTTGCCATTGAAAAACATATTTTTCATATACCAGAAATGTTTGAAGCTACTGACTGAATGAAAGGAGCTGGCATCTCACTCTCTTTGAATCTTCTTTATCATGCTAGGATTAACAGGAAAAAGCTAAAAATTTCAGAATTGCACCTTGCAATGTGGAGATATTACTGTTTGTGCATTTACAATATTCATTGATTTTTGCCATTGAAAAACGTCCAGAAATGTTTGAAGCTACTGACTGAATGAAAGGAGCTGGCATCTCACTCTCTTTGAATCTTCTTTATCATGCTAGGATTAGCAGGAAAAAGCAAAAAATTTCAGAATTGCACCGTGCAATGTGGAGATATTACTGTTTGTGCATTTACAATATTCATTGATTTTTGCCATTGAAAAACGTCCAGAAATGTTTGAAGCTACTGACTGAATGAAAGGAGCTGGCATCTCACTCTCTTTGAATCTTCTTTATCATGCTAGGATTAGCAGGAAAAAGCAAAAAATTTCAGAATTGCACCGTGCAATGTGGAGATATTACTGTTTGTGCATTTACAATATTCATTGATTTTTGCCATTGAAAAACATGTTTTTCATATACCAGAAATGTTTGAAGCTACTGACTGAATGAAAGGAGCTGGCATCTCACTCTCTTTGAATCTTCTTTATCATGCTAGGATTAGCAGGAAAAAGCTAAAAATTTCAGAATTGCACCTTGCAATGTGGAGATATTACTGTTTGTGCATTTACAATATTCATTGATTTTTGCCATTGAAAAACATGTTTTTCATATACCAGAAATGTTTGAAGCTACTGACTGAATGAAAGGAGCTGGCATCTCACTCTCTTTGAATCTTCTTTATCATGCTAGGATTAACAGGAAAAAGCTAAAAATTTCAGAATTGCACCGTGCAATGTGGAGATATTACTGTTTGTGCATTTACAATATTCATTGATTTTTGCCATTGAAAAACATGTTTTTCATATACCAGAAATGTTTGAAGCTACTGACTGAATGAAAGGAGCTGGCATCTCACTCTCTTTGAATCTTCTTTATCATGCTAGGATTAGCAGGAAAAAGCTAAAAATTTCAGAATTGCACCGTGCAATGTGGAGATATTACTGTTTGTGCATTTTCAATATTCATTGATTTTTGCCATTGAAAAACATGTTTTTCATATACCAGAAATGTTTGAAGCTACTGACTGAATGAAAGGAGCTGGCATCTCACTCTCTTTGAATCTTCTTTATCATGCTAGGATTAACAGGAAAAAGCTAAAAATTTCAGAATTGCACCTTGCAATGTGGAGATATTACTGTTTGTGCATTTACAATATTCATTGATTTTTGCCATTGAAAAACGTCCAGAAATGTTTGAAGCTACTGACTGAATGAAAGGAGCTGGCATCTCACTCTCTTTGAATCTTCTTTATCATGCTAGGATTAACAGGAAAAAGCTAAAAATTTCAGAATTGCACCTTGCAATGTGGAGATATTACTGTTTGTGCATTTACAATATTCATTGATTTTTGCCATTGAAAAACATGTTTTTCATATACCAGAAATGTTTGAAGCTACTGACTGAATGAAAGGAGCTGGCATCTCACTCTCTTTGAATCTTCTTTATCATGCTAGGATTAGCAGGAAAAAGCAAAAAATTTCAGAATTGCACCGTGCAATGTGGAGATATTACTGTTTGTGCATTTACAATATTCATTGATTTTTGCCATTGAAAAACGTCCAGAAATGTTTGAAGCTACTGACTGAATGAAAGGAGCTTGCATCTCACTCTCTTTGAATCTTCTTTATCATGCTAGGATTAACAGGAAAAAGCTAAAAATTTCAGAATTGCACCGTGCAATGTGGAGATATTACTGTTTGTGCATTTACAATATTCATTGATTTTTGCCATTGAAAAACATGTTTTTCATATACCAGAAATGTTTGAAGCTACTGACTGAATGAAAGGAGCTGGCATCTCACTCTCTTTGAATCTTCTTTATCATGCTAGGATTAGCAGGAAAAAGCAAAAAATTTCAGAATTGCACCTTGCAATGTGGAGATATTACTGTTTGTGCATTTACAATATTCATTGATTTTTGCCATTGAAAAACATGTTTTTCATATACCAGAAATGTTTGAAGCTACTGACTGAATGAAAGGAGCTGGCATCTCACTCTCTTTGAATCTTCTTTATCATGCTAGGATTAACAGGAAAAAGCTAAAAATTTCAGAATTGCACCTTGCAATGTGGAGATATTACTGTTTGTGCATTTACAATATTCATTGATTTTTGCCATTGAAAAACGTCCAGAAATGTTTGAAGCTACTGACTGAATGAAAGGAGCTGGCATCTCACTCTCTTTGAATCTTCTTTATCATGCTAGGATTAGCAGGAAAAAGCAAAAAATTTCAGAATTGCACCGTGCAATGTGGAGATATTACTGTTTGTGCATTTACAATATTCATTGATTTTTGCCATTGAAAAACGTCCAGAAATGTTTGAAGCTACTGACTGAATGAAAGGAGCTGGCATCTCACTCTCTTTGAATCTTCTTTATCATGCTAGGATTAGCAGGAAAAAGCAAAAAATTTCAGAATTGCACCGTGCAATGTGGAGATATTACTGTTTGTGCATTTACAATATTCATTGATTTTTGCCATTGAAAAACATGTTTTTCATATACCAGAAATGTTTGAAGCTACTGACTGAATGAAAGGAGCTGGCATCTCACTCTCTTTGAATCTTCTTTATCATGCTAGGATTAGCAGGAAAAAGCTAAAAATTTCAGAATTGCACCTTGCAATGTGGAGATATTACTGTTTGTGCATTTACAATATTCATTGATTTTTGCCATTGAAAAACATGTTTTTCATATACCAGAAATGTTTGAAGCTACTGACTGAATGAAAGGAGCTGGCATCTCACTCTCTTTGAATCTTCTTTATCATGCTAGGATTAACAGGAAAAAGCTAAAAATTTCAGAATTGCACCGTGCAATGTGGAGATATTACTGTTTGTGCATTTACAATATTCATTGATTTTTGCCATTGAAAAACATGTTTTTCATATACCAGAAATGTTTGAAGCTACTGACTGAATGAAAGGAGCTGGCATCTCACTCTCTTTGAATCTTCTTTATCATGCTAGGATTAGCAGGAAAAAGCTAAAAATTTCAGAATTGCACCGTGCAATGTGGAGATATTACTGTTTGTGCATTTTCAATATTCATTGATTTTTGCCATTGAAAAACATGTTTTTCATATACCAGAAATGTTTGAAGCTACTGACTGAATGAAAGGAGCTGGCATCTCACTCTCTTTGAATCTTCTTTATCATGCTAGGATTAACAGGAAAAAGCTAAAAATTTCAGAATTGCACCTTGCAATGTGGAGATATTACTGTTTGTGCATTTACAATATTCATTGATTTTTGCCATTGAAAAACGTCCAGAAATGTTTGAAGCTACTGACTGAATGAAAGGAGCTGGCATCTCACTCTCTTTGAATCTTCTTTATCATGCTAGGATTAACAGGAAAAAGCTAAAAATTTCAGAATTGCACCTTGCAATGTGGAGATATTACTGTTTGTGCATTTACAATATTCATTGATTTTTGCCATTGAAAAACATGTTTTTCATATACCAGAAATGTTTGAAGCTACTGACTGAATGAAAGGAGCTGGCATCTCACTCTCTTTGAATCTTCTTTATCATGCTAGGATTAGCAGGAAAAAGCAAAAAATTTCAGAATCGCACCGTGCAATGTGGAGATATTACTGTTTGTGCATTTACAATATTCATTGATTTTTGCCATTGAAAAACGTCCAGAAATGTTTGAAGCTACTGACTGAATGAAAGGAGCTGGCATCTCACTCTCTTTGAATCTTCTTTATCATGCTAGGATTAACAGGAAAAAGCTAAAAATTTCAGAATTGCACCGTGCAATGTGGAGATATTACTGTTTGTGCATTTACAATATTCATTGATTTTTGCCATTGAAAAACATGTTTTTCATATACCAGAAATGTTTGAAGCTACTGACTGAATGAAAGGAGCTGGCATCTCACTCTCTTTGAATCTTCTTTATCATGCTAGGATTAGCAGGAAAAAGCAAAAAATTTCAGAATTGCACCTTGCAATGTGGAGATATTACTGTTTGTGCATTTACAATATTCATTGATTTTTGCCATTGAAAAACATGTTTTTCATATACCAGAAATGTTTGAAGCTACTGACTGAATGAAAGGAGCTGGCATCTCACTCTCTTTGAATCTTCTTTATCATGCTAGGATTAGCAGGAAAAAGCTAAAAATTTCAGAATTGCACCTTGCAATGTGGAGATATTACTGTTTGTGCATTTACAATATTCATTGATTTTTGCCATTGAAAAACATGTTTTTCATATACCAGAAATGTTTGAAGCTACTGACTGAATGAAAGGAGCTGGCATCTCACTCTCTTTGAATCTTCTTTATCATGCTAGGATTAACAGGAAAAAGCTAAAAATTTCAGAATTGCACCGTGCAATGTGGAGATATTACTGTTTGTGCATTTACAATATTCATTGATTTTTGCCATTGAAAAACATGTTTTTCATATACCAGAAATGTTTGAAGCTACTGACTGAATGAAAGGAGCTGGCATCTCACTCTCTTTGAATCTTCTTTATCATGCTAGGATTAGCAGGAAAAAGCTAAAAATTTCAGAATTGCACCGTGCAATGTGGAGATATTACTGTTTGTGCATTTACAATATTCATTGATTTTTGCCATTGAAAAACATGTTTTTCATATACCAGAAATGTTTGAAGCTACTGACTGAATGAAAGGAGCTGGCATCTCACTCTCTTTGAATCTTCTTTATCATGCTAGGATTAGCAGGAAAAAGCTAAAAATTTCAGAATTGCACCTTGCAATGTGGAGATATTACTGTTTGTGCATTTACAATATTCATTGATTTTTGCCATTGAAAAACATGTTTTTCATATACCAGAAATGTTTGAAGCTACTGACTGAATGAAAGGAGCTGGCATCTCACTCTCTTTGAATCTTCTTTATCATGCTAGGATTAGCAGGAAAAAGCTAAAAATTTCAGAATTGCACCTTGCAATGTGGAGATATTACTGTTTGTGCATTTACAATATTCATTGATTTTTGCCATTGAAAAACATGTTTTTCATGTACCAGAAATGTTTGAAGCTACTGACTGAATGAAAGGAGCTGGCATCTCACTCTCTTTGAATCTTCTTTATCATGCTAGGATTAACAGGAAAAAGCTAAAAATTTCAGAATTGCACCGTGCAATGTGGAGATATTACTGTTTGTGCATTTACAATATTCATTGATTTTTGCCATTGAAAAACATGTTTTTCATATACCAGAAATGTTTGAAGCTACTGACTGAATGAAAGGAGCTGGCATCTCACTCTCTTTGAATCTTCTTTATCATGCTAGGATTAGCAGGAAAAAGCTAAAAATTTCAGAATTGCACCGTGCAATGTGGAGATATTACTGTTTGTGCATTTACAATATTCATTGATTTTTGCCATTGAAAAACATGTTTTTCATATACCAGAAATGTTTGAAGCTACTGACTGAATGAAAGGAGCTGGCATCTCACTCTCTTTGAATCTTCTTTATCATGCTAGGATTAACAGGAAAAAGCTAAAAATTTCAGAATTGCACCTTGCAATGTGGAGATATTACTGTTTGTGCATTTACAATATTCATTGATTTTTGCCATTGAAAAACGTCCAGAAATGTTTGAAGCTACTGACTGAATGAAAGGAGCTGGCATCTCACTCTCTTTGAATCTTCTTTATCATGCTAGGATTAACAGGAAAAAGCTAAAAATTTCAGAATTGCACCTTGCAATGTGGAGATATTACTGTTTGTGCATTTACAATATTCATTGATTTTTGCCATTGAAAAACATGTTTTTCATATACCAGAAATGTTTGAAGCTACTGACTGAATGAAAGGAGCTGGCATCTCACTCTCTTTGAATCTTCTTTATCATGCTAGGATTAACAGGAAAAAGCAAAAAATTTCAGAATTGCACCGTGCAATGTGGAGATATTACTGTTTGTGCATTTACAATATTCATTGATTTTTGCCATTGAAAAACATGTTTTTCATATACCAGAAATGTTTGAAGCTACTGACTGAATGAAAGGAGCTGGCATCTCACTCTCTTTGAATCTTCTTTATCATGCTAGGATTAGCAGGAAAAAGCTAAAAATTTCAGAATTGCACCTTGCAATGTGGAGATATTACTGTTTGTGCATTTACAATATTCATTGATTTTTGCCATTGAAAAACATGTTTTTCATATACCAGAAATGTTTGAAGCTACTGACTGAATGAAAGGAGCTGGCATCTCACTCTCTTTGAATCTTCTTTATCATGCTAGGATTAACAGGAAAAAGCAAAAAATTTCAGAATTGCACCTTGCAATGTGGAGATATTACTGTTTGTGCATTTACAATATTCATTGATTTTTGCCATTGAAAAACGTCCAGAAATGTTTGAAGCTACTGACTGAATGAAAGGAGCTGGCATCTCACTCTCTTTGAATCTTCTTTATCATGCTAGGATTAACAGGAAAAAGCTAAAAATTTCAGAATTGCACCTTGCAATGTGGAGATATTACTGTTTGTGCATTTACAATATTCATTGATTTTTGCCATTGAAAAACATGTTTTTCATATACCAGAAATGTTTGAAGCTACTGACTGAATGAAAGGAGCTGGCATCTCCCTCTCTTTGAATCTTCTTTATCATGCTAGGATTAACAGGAAAAAGCTAAAAATTTCAGAATTGCACCGTGCAATGTGGAGATATTACTGTTTGTGCATTTACAATATTCATTGATTTTTGCCATTGAAAAACATGTTTTTCATATACCAGAAATGTTTGAAGCTACTGACTGAATGAAAGGAGCTGGCATCTCACTCTCTTTGAATCTTCTTTATCATGCTAGGATTAGCAGGAAAAAGCAAAAAATTTCAGAATTGCACCTTGCAATGTGGAGATATTACTGTTTGTGCATTTACAATATTCATTGATTTTTGCCATTGAAAAACGTCCAGAAATGTTTGAAGCTACTGACTGAATGAAAGGAGCTGGCATCTCACTCTCTTTGAATCTTCTTTATCATGCTAGGATTAGCAGGAAAAAGCAAAAAATTTCAGAATTGCACCTTGCAATGTGGAGATATTACTGTTTGTGCATTTACAATATTCATTGATTTTTGCCATTGAAAAACATGTTTTTCATATACCAGAAATGTTTGAAGCTACTGACTGAATGAAAGGAGCTGGCATCTCACTCTCTTTGAATCTTCTTTATCATGCTAGGATTAACAGGAAAAAGCTAAAAATTTCAGAATTGCACCGTGCAATGTGGAGATATTACTGTTTGTGCATTTACAATATTCATTGATTTTTGCCATTGAAAAACATGTTTTTCATATACCAGAAATGTTTGAAGCTACTGACTGAATGAAAGGAGCTGGCATCTCACTCTCTTTGAATCTTCTTTATCATGCTAGGATTAACAGGAAAAAGCTAAAAATTTCAGAATTGCACCGTGCAATGTGGAGATATTACTGTTTGTGCATTTACAATATTCATTGATTTTTGCCATTGAAAAACATGTTTTTCATATACCAGAAATGTTTGAAGCTACTGACTGAATGAAAGGAGCTGGCATCTCACTCTCTTTGAATCTTCTTTATCATGCTAGGATTAACAGGAAAAAGCTAAAAATTTCAGAATTGCACCTTGCAATGTGGAGATATTACTGTTTGTGCATTTACAATATTCATTGATTTTTGCCATTGAAAAACATGTTTTTCATATACCAGAAATGTTTGAAGCTACTGACTGAATGAAAGGAGCTGGCATCTCACTCTCTTTGAATCTTCTTTATCATGCTAGGATTAGCAGGAAAAAGCAAAAAATTTCAGAATTGCACCGTGCAATGTGGAGATATTACTGTTTGTGCATTTACAATATTCATTGATTTTTGCCATTGAAAAACATGTTTTTCATATACCAGAAATGTTTGAAGCTACTGACTGAATGAAAGGAGCTGGCATCTCACTCTCTTTGAATCTTCTTTATCATGCTAGGATTAGCAGGAAAAAGCAAAAAATTTCAGAATTGCACCGTGCAATGTGGAGATATTACTGTTTGTGCATTTACAATATTCATTGATTTTTGCCATTGAAAAACGTCCAGAAATGTTTGAAGCTACTGACTGAATGAAAGGAGCTGGCATCTCACTCTCTTTGAATCTTCTTTATCATGCTAGGATTAGCAGGAAAAAGCAAAAAATTTCAGAATTGCACCGTGCAATGTGGAGATATTACTGTTTGTGCATTTACAATATTCATTGATTTTTGCCATTGAAAAACGTCCAGAAATGTTTGAAGCTACTGACTGAATGAAAGGAGCTGGCATCTCACTCTCTTTGAATCTTCTTTATCATGCTAGGATTAGCAGGAAAAAGCAAAAAATTTCAGAATTGCACCGTGCAATGTGGAGATATTACTGTTTGTGCATTTACAATATTCATTGATTTTTGCCATTGAAAAACATGTTTTTCATATACCAGAAATGTTTGAAGCTACTGACTGAATGAAAGGAGCTGGCATCTCACTCTCTTTGAATCTTCTTTATCATGCTAGGATTAGCAGGAAAAAGCTAAAAATTTCAGAATTGCACCTTGCAATGTGGAGATATTACTGTTTGTGCATTTACAATATTCATTGATTTTTGCCATTGAAAAACATGTTTTTCATATACCAGAAATGTTTGAAGCTACTGACTGAATGAAAGGAGCTGGCATCTCACTCTCTTTGAATCTTCTTTATCATGCTAGGATTAACAGGAAAAAGCTAAAAATTTCAGAATTGCACCGTGCAATGTGGAGATATTACTGTTTGTGCATTTACAATATTCATTGATTTTTGCCATTGAAAAACATGTTTTTCATATACCAGAAATGTTTGAAGCTACTGACTGAATGAAAGGAGCTGGCATCTCACTCTCTTTGAATCTTCTTTATCATGCTAGGATTAGCAGGAAAAAGCTAAAAATTTCAGAATTGCACCGTGCAATGTGGAGATATTACTGTTTGTGCATTTACAATATTCATTGATTTTTGCCATTGAAAAACATGTTTTTCATATACCAGAAATGTTTGAAGCTACTGACTGAATGAAAGGAGCTGGCATCTCACTCTCTTTGAATCTTCTTTATCATGCTAGGATTAACAGGAAAAAGCTAAAAATTTCAGAATTGCACCTTGCAATGTGGAGATATTACTGTTTGTGCATTTACAATATTCATTGATTTTTGCGATTGAAAAACATGTTTTTCATATACCAGAAATGTTTGAAGCTACTGACTGAATGAAAGGAGCTGGCATCTCACTCTCTTTGAATCTTCTTTATCATGCTAGGATTAGCAGGAAAAAGCAAAAAATTTCAGAATTGCACCGTGCAATGTGGAGATATTATTGTTTGTGCATTTACAATATTCATTGATTTTTGCCATTGAAAAACGTCCAGAAATGTTTGAAGCTACTGACTGAATGAAAGGAGCTGGCATCTCACTCTCTTTGAATCTTCTTTATCATGCTAGGATTAACAGGAAAAAGCTAAAAATTTCAGAATTGCACCGTGCAATGTGGAGATATTACTGTTTGTGCATTTACAATATTCATTGATTTTTGCCATTGAAAAACATGTTTTTCATATACCAGAAATGTTTGAAGCTACTGACTGAATGAAAGGAGCTGGCATCTCACTCTCTTTGAATCTTCTTTATCATGCTAGGATTAGCAGGAAAAAGCAAAAAATTTCAGAATTGCACCTTGCAATGTGGAGATATTACTGTTTGTGCATTTACAATATTCATTGATTTTTGCCATTGAAAAACATGTTTTTCATATACCAGAAATGTTTGAAGCTACTGACTGAATGAAAGGAGCTGGCATCTCACTCTCTTTGAATCTTCTTTATCATGCTAGGATTAGCAGGAAAAAGCTAAAAATTTCAGAATTGCACCTTGCAATGTGGAGATATTACTGTTTGTGCATTTACAATATTCATTGATTTTTGCCATTGAAAAACATGTTTTTCATATACCAGAAATGTTTGAAGCTACTGACTGAATGAAAGGAGCTGGCATCTCACTCTCTTTGAATCTTCTTTATCATGCTAGGATTAACAGGAAAAAGCTAAAAATTTCAGAATTGCACCGTGCAATGTGGAGATATTACTGTTTGTGCATTTACAATATTCATTGATTTTTGCCATTGAAAAACATGTTTTTCATATACCAGAAATGTTTGAAGCTACTGACTGAATGAAAGGAGCTGGCATCTCACTCTCTTTGAATCTTCTTTATCATGCTAGGATTAGCAGGAAAAAGCTAAAAATTTCAGAATTGCACCGTGCAATGTGGAGATATTACTGTTTGTGCATTTACAATATTCATTGATTTTTGCCATTGAAAAACATGTTTTTCATATACCAGAAATGTTTGAAGCTACTGACTGAATGAAAGGAGCTGGCATCTCACTCTCTTTGAATCTTCTTTATCATGCTAGGATTAGCAGGAAAAAGCTAAAAATTTCAGAATTGCACCTTGCAATGTGGAGATATTACTGTTTGTGCATTTACAATATTCATTGATTTTTGCCATTGAAAAACATGTTTTTCATATACCAGAAATGTTTGAAGCTACTGACTGAATTAAAGGAGCTGGCATCTCACTCTCTTTGAATCTTCTTTATCATGCTAGGATTAGCAGGAAAAAGCTAAAAATTTCAGAATTGCACCTTGCAATGTGGAGATATTACTGTTTGTGCATTTACAATATTCATTGATTTTTGCCATTGAAAAACATGTTTTTCATATACCAGAAATGTTTGAAGCTACTGACTGAATGAAAGGAGCTGGCATCTCACTCTCTTTGAATCTTCTTTATCATGCTAGGATTAACAGGAAAAAGCTAAAAATTTCAGAATTGCACCGTGCAATGTGGAGATATTACTGTTTGTGCATTTACAATATTCATTGATTTTTGCCATTGAAAAACATGTTTTTCATATACCAGAAATGTTTGAAGCTACTGACTGAATGAAAGGAGCTGGCATCTCACTCTCTTTGAATCTTCTTTATCATGCTAGGATTAGCAGGAAAAAGCTAAAAATTTCAGAATTGCACCGTGCAATGTGGAGATATTACTGTTTGTGCATTTACAATATTCATTGATTTTTGCCATTGAAAAACATGTTTTTCATATACCAGAAATGTTTGAAGCTACTGACTGAATGAAAGGAGCTGGCATCTCACTCTCTTTGAATCTTCTTTATCATGCTAGGATTAACAGGAAAAAGCTAAAAATTTCAGAATTGCACCTTGCAATGTGGAGATATTACTGTTTGTGCATTTACAATATTCATTGATTTTTGCCATTGAAAAACGTCCAGAAATGTTTGAAGCTACTGACTGAATGAAAGGAGCTGGCATCTCACTCTCTTTGAATCTTCTTTATCATGCTAGGATTAACAGGAAAAAGCAAAAAATTTCAGAATTGCACCGTGCAATGTGGAGATATTACTGTTTGTGCATTTACAATATTCATTGATTTTTGCCATTGAAAAACATGTTTTTCATATACCAGAAATGTTTGAAGCTACTGACTGAATGAAAGGAGCTGGCATCTCACTCTCTTTGAATCTTCTTTATCATGCTAGGATTAGCAGGAAAAAGCTAAAAATTTCAGAATTGCACCTTGCAATGTGGAGATATTACTGTTTGTGCATTTACAATATTCATTGATTTTTGCCATTGAAAAACATGTTTTTCATATACCAGAAATGTTTGAAGCTACTGACTGAATGAAAGGAGCTGGCATCTCACTCTCTTTGAATCTTCTTTATCATGCTAGGATTAACAGGAAAAAGCAAAAAATTTCAGAATTGCACCTTGCAATGTGGAGATATTACTGTTTGTGCATTTACAATATTCATTGATTTTTGCCATTGAAAAACGTCCAGAAATGTTTGAAGCTACTGACTGAATGAAAGGAGCTGGCATCTCACTCTCTTTGAATCTTCTTTATCATGCTAGGATTAACAGGAAAAAGCTAAAAATTTCAGAATTGCACCTTGCAATGTGGAGATATTACTGTTTGTGCATTTACAATATTCATTGATTTTTGCCATTGAAAAACATGTTTTTCATATACCAGAAATGTTTGAAGCTACTGACTGAATGAAAGGAGCTGGCATCTCCCTCTCTTTGAATCTTCTTTATCATGCTAGGATTAACAGGAAAAAGCTAAAAATTTCAGAATTGCACCGTGCAATGTGGAGATATTACTGTTTGTGCATTTACAATATTCATTGATTTTTGCCATTGAAAAACATGTTTTTCATATACCAGAAATGTTTGAAGCTACTGACTGAATGAAAGGAGCTGGCATCTCACTCTCTTTGAATCTTCTTTATCATGCTAGGATTAGCAGGAAAAAGCAAAAAATTTCAGAATTGCACCTTGCAATGTGGAGATATTACTGTTTGTGCATTTACAATATTCATTGATTTTTGCCATTGAAAAACGTCCAGAAATGTTTGAAGCTACTGACTGAATGATAGGAGCTGGCATCTCACTCTCTTTGAATCTTCTTTATCATGCTAGGATTAGCAGGAAAAAGCAAAAAATTTCAGAATTGCACCTTGCAATGTGGAGATATTACTGTTTGTGCATTTACAATATTCATTGATTTTTGCCATTGAAAAACATGTTTTTCATATACCAGAAATGTTTGAAGCTACTGACTGAATGAAAGGAGCTGGCATCTCACTCTCTTTGAATCTTCTTTATCATGCTAGGATTAACAGGAAAAAGCTAAAAATTTCAGAATTGCACCGTGCAATGTGGAGATATTACTGTTTGTGCATTTACAATATTCATTGATTTTTGCCATTGAAAAACATGTTTTTCATATACCAGAAATGTTTGAAGCTACTGACTGAATGAAAGGAGCTGGCATCTCACTCTCTTTGAATCTTCTTTATCATGCTAGGATTAGCAGGAAAAAGCTAAAAATTTCAGAATTGCACCGTGCAATGTGGAGATATTACTGTTTGTGCATTTACAATATTCATTGATTTTTGCCATTGAAAAACATGTTTTTCATATACCAGAAATGTTTGAAGCTACTGACTGAATGAAAGGAGCTGGCATCTCCCTCTCTTTGAATCTTCTTTATCATGCTAGGATTAACAGGAAAAAGCTAAAAATTTCAGAATTGCACCGTGCAATGTGGAGATATTACTGTTTGTGCATTTACAATATTCATTGATTTTTGCCATTGAAAAACATGTTTTTCATATACCAGAAATGTTTGAAGCTACTGACTGAATGAAAGGAGCTGGCATCTCACTCTCTTTGAATCTTCTTTATCATGCTAGGATTAGCAGGAAAAAGCAAAAAATTTCAGAATTGCACCTTGCAATGTGGAGATATTACTGTTTGTGCATTTACAATATTCATTGATTTTTGCCATTGAAAAACGTCCAGAAATGTTTGAAGCTACTGACTGAATGAAAGGAGCTGGCATCTCACTCTCTTTGAATCTTCTTTATCATGCTAGGATTAGCAGGAAAAAGCAAAAAATTTCAGAATTGCACCTTGCAATGTGGAGATATTACTGTTTGTGCATTTACAATATTCATTGATTTTTGCCATTGAAAAACATGTTTTTCATATACCAGAAATGTTTGAAGCTACTGACTGAATGAAAGGAGCTGGCATCTCACTCTCTTTGAATCTTCTTTATCATGCTAGGATTAACAGGAAAAAGCTAAAAATTTCAGAATTGCACCGTGCAATGTGGAGATATTACTGTTTGTGCATTTACAATATTCATTGATTTTTGCCATTGAAAAACATGTTTTTCATATACCAGAAATGTTTGAAGCTACTGACTGAATGAAAGGAGCTGGCATCTCACTCTCTTTGAATCTTCTTTATCATGCTAGGATTAACAGGAAAAAGCTAAAAATTTCAGAATTGCACCGTGCAATGTGGAGATATTACTGTTTGTGCATTTACAATATTCATTGATTTTTGCCATTGAAAAACATGTTTTTCATATACCAGAAATGTTTGAAGCTACTGACTGAATGAAAGGAGCTGGCATCTCACTCTCTTTGAATCTTCTTTATCATGCTAGGATTAACAGGAAAAAGCTAAAAATTTCAGAATTGCACCTTGCAATGTGGAGATATTACTGTTTGTGCATTTACAATATTCATTGATTTTTGCCATTGAAAAACATGTTTTTCATATACCAGAAATGTTTGAAGCTACTGACTGAATGAAAGGAGCTGGCATCTCACTCTCTTTGAATCTTCTTTATCATGCTAGGATTAGCAGGAAAAAGCAAAAAATTTCAGAATTGCACCGTGCAATGTGGAGATATTACTGTTTGTGCATTTACAATATTCATTGATTTTTGCCATTGAAAAACATGTTTTTCATATACCAGAAATGTTTGAAGCTACTGACTGAATGAAAGGAGCTGGCATCTCACTCTCTTTGAATCTTCTTTATCATGCTAGGATTAGCAGGAAAAAGCAAAAAATTTCAGAATTGCACCGTGCAATGTGGAGATATTACTGTTTGTGCATTTACAATATTCATTGATTTTTGCCATTGAAAAACGTCCAGAAATGTTTGAAGCTACTGACTGAATGAAAGGAGCTGGCATCTCACTCTCTTTGAATCTTCTTTATCATGCTAGGATTAGCAGGAAAAAGCAAAAAATTTCAGAATTGCACCGTGCAATGTGGAGATATTACTGTTTGTGCATTTACAATATTCATTGATTTTTGCCATTGAAAAACGTCCAGAAATGTTTGAAGCTACTGACTGAATGAAAGGAGCTGGCATCTCACTCTCTTTGAATCTTCTTTATCATGCTAGGATTAGCAGGAAAAAGCAAAAAATTTCAGAATTGCACCGTGCAATGTGGAGATATTACTGTTTGTGCATTTACAATATTCATTGATTTTTGCCATTGAAAAACATGTTTTTCATATACCAGAAATGTTTGAAGCTACTGACTGAATGAAAGGAGCTGGCATCTCACTCTCTTTGAATCTTCTTTATCATGCTAGGATTAGCAGGAAAAAGCAAAAAATTTCAGAATTGCACCGTGCAATGTGGAGATATTACTGTTTGTGCATTTACAATATTCATTGATTTTTGCCATTGAAAAACATGTTTTTCATATACCAGAAATGTTTGAAGCTACTGACTGAATGAAAGGAGCTGGCATCTCACTCTCTTTGAATCTTCTTTATCATGCTAGGATTAGCAGGAAAAAGCAAAAAATTTCAGAATTGCACCGTGCAATGTGGAGATATTACTGTTTGTGCATTTACAATATTCATTGATTTTTGCCATTGAAAAACATGTTTTTCATATACCAGAAATGTTTGAAGCTACTGACTGAATGAAAGGAGCTGGCATCTCACTCTCTTTGAATCTTCTTTATCATGCTAGGATTAGCAGGAAAAAGCAAAAAATTTCAGAATTGCACCTTGCAATGTGGAGATATTACTGTTTGTGCATTTACAATATTCATTGATTTTTGCCATTGAAAAACATGTTTTTCATATACCAGAAATGTTTGAAGCTACTGACTGAATGAAAGGAGCTGGCATCTCACTCTCTTTGAATCTTCTTTATCATGCTAGGATTAGCAGGAAAAAGCAAAAAATTTCAGAATTGCACCGTGCAATGTGGAGATATTACTGTTTGTGCATTTACAATATTCATTGATTTTTGCCATTGAAAAACATGTTTTTCATATACCAGAAATGTTTGAAGCTACTGACTGAATGAAAGGAGCTGGCATCTCACTCTCTTTGAATCTTCTTTATCATGCTAGGATTAGCAGGAAAAAGCAAAAAATTTCAGAATTGCACCTTGCAATGTGGAGATATTACTGTTTGTGCATTTACAATATTCATTGATTTTTGCCATTGAAAAACATGTTTTTCATATACCAGAAATGTTTGAAGCTACTGACTGAATGAAAGGAGCTGGCATCTCACTCTCTTTGAATCTTCTTTATCATGCTAGGATTAGCAGGAAAAAGCAAAAAATTTCAGAATTGCACCGTGCAATGTGGAGATATTACTGTTTGTGCATTTACAATATTCATTGATTTTTGCCATTGAAAAACATGTTTTTCATATACCAGAAATGTTTGAAGCTACTGACTGAATGAAAGGAGCTGGCATCTCACTCTCTTTGAATCTTCTTTATCATGCTAGGATTAACAGGAAAAAGCTAAAAATTTCAGAATTGCACCGTGCAATGTGGAGATATTACTGTTTGTGCATTTACAATATTCATTGATTTTTGCCATTGAAAAACATGTTTTTCATATACCAGAAATGTTTGAAGCTACTGACTGAATGAAAGGAGCTGGCATCTCACTCTCTTTGAATCTTCTTTATCATGCTAGGATTAGCAGGAAAAAGCTAAAAATTTCAGAATTGCACTGTGCAATGTGGAGATATTACTGTTTGTGCATTTACAATATTTATTGATTTTTGCCATTGAAAAACGTCCAGAAATGTTTGAAGCTACTGACTGAATGAAAGGAGCTGGCATCTCACTCTCTTTGAATCTTCTTTATCATGCTAGGATTAACAGGAAAAAGCAAAAAATTTCAGAATTGCACCTTGCAATGTGGAGATATTACTGTTTGTGCATTTACAATATTCATTGATTTTTGCCATTGAAAAACATGTTTTTCATATACCAGAAATGTTTGAAGCTACTGACTGAATGAAAGGAGCTGGCATCTCACTCTCTTTGAATCTTCTTTATCATGCTAGGATTAACAGGAAAAAGCAAAAAATTTCAGAATTGCACCGTGCAATGTGGAGATATTACTGTTTGTGCATTTACAATATTCATTGATTTTTGCCATTGAAAAACGTCCAGAAATGTTTGAAGCTACTGACTGAATGAAAGGAGCTGGCATCTCACTCTCTTTGTATCTTCTTTATCATGCTAGGATTAGCAGGAAAAAGCAAAAAATTTCAGAATTGCACCTTGCAATGTGGAGATATTACTGTTTGTGCATTTACAATATTCATTGATTTTTGCCATTGAAAAACGTCCAGAAATGTTTGAAGCTACTGACTGAATGAAAGGAGCTGGCATCTCACTCTCTTTGAATCTTCTTTATCATGCTAGGATTAACAGGAAAAAGCAAAAAATTTCAGAATTGCACCTTGCAATGTGGAGATATTACTGTTTGTGCATTTACAATATTCATTGATTTTTGCCATTGAAAAACATGTTTTTCATATACCAGAAATGTTTGAAGCTACTGACTGAATGAAAGGAGCTGGCATCTCACTCTCTTTGAATCTTCTTTATCATGCTAGGATTAACAGGAAAAAGCTAAAAATTTCAGAATTGCACCGTGCAATGTGGAGATATTACTGTTTGTGCATTTACAATATTCATTGATTTTTGCCATTGAAAAACATGTTTTTCATATACCAGAAATGTTTGAAGCTACTGACTGAATGAAAGGAGCTGGCATCTCACTCTCTTTGAATCTTCTTTATCATGCTAGGATTAGCAGGAAAAAGCAAAAAATTTCAGAATTGCACCGTGCAATGTGGAGATATTACTGTTTGTGCATTTACAATATTCATTGATTTTTGCCATTGAAAAACGTCCAGAAATGTTTGAAGCTACTGACTGAATGAAAGGAGCTGGCATCTCACTCTCTTTGAATCTTCTTTATCATGCTAGGATTAACAGGAAAAAGCTAAAAATTTCAGAATTGCACCGTGCAATGTGGAGATATTACTGTTTGTGCATTTACAATATTCATTGATTTTTTGCCATTGAAAAACATGTTTTTCATATACCAGAAATGTTTGAAGCTACTGACTGAATGAAAGGAGCTGGCATCTCACTCTCTTTGAATCTTCTTTATCATGCTAGGATTAGCAGGAAAAAGCAAAAAATTTCAGAATTGCACCTTGCAATGTGGAGATATTACTGTTTGTGCATTTACAATATTCATTGATTTTTGCCATTGAAAAACATGTTTTTCATATACCAGAAATGTTTGAAGCTACTGACTGAATGAAAGGAGCTGGCATCTCACTCTCTTTGAATCTTCTTTATCATGCTAGGATTAACAGGAAAAAGCTAAAAATTTCAGAATTGCACCTTGCAATGTGGAGATATTACTGTTTGTGCATTTACAATATTCATTGATTTTTGCCATTGAAAAACATGTTTTTCATATACCAGAAATGTTTGAAGCTACTGACTGAATGAAAGGAGCTGGCATCTCACTCTCTTTGAATCTTCTTTATCATGCTAGGATTAACAGGAAAAAGCAAAAAATTTCAGAATTGCACCTTGCAATGTGGAGATATTACTGTTTGTGCATTTACAATATTCATTGATTTTTGCCATTGAAAAACATGTTTTTCATATACCAGAAATGTTTGAAGCTACTGACTGAATGAAAGGAGCTGGCATCTCACTCTCTTTGAATCTTCTTTATCATGCTAGGATTAGCAGGAAAAAGCAAAAAATTTCAGAATTGCACCGTGCAATGTGGAGATATTACTGTTTGTGCATTTACAATATTCATTGATTTTTGCCATTGAAAAACATGTTTTTCATATACCAGAAATGTTTGAAGCTACTGACTGAATGAAAGGAGCTGGCATCTCACTCTCTTTGAATCTTCTTTATCATGCTAGGATTAGCAGGAAAAAGCAAAAAATTTCAGAATTGCACCGTGCAATGTGGAGATATTACTGTTTGTGCATTTACAATATTCATTGATTTTTGCCATTGAAAAACGTCCAGAAATGTTTGAAGCTACTGACTGAATGAAAGGAGCTGGCATCTCACTCTCTTTGAATCTTTTTATCATGCTAGGATTAGCAGGAAAAAGCAAAAAATTTCAGAATTGCACCGTGCAATGTGGAGATATTACTGTTTGTGCATTTACAATATTCATTGATTTTTGCCATTGAAAAACGTCCAGAAATGTTTGAAGCTACTGACTGAATGAAAGGAGCTGGCATCTCACTCTCTTTGAATCTTCTTTATCATGCTAGGATTAGCAGGAAAAAGCAAAAAATTTCAGAATTGCACCGTGCAATGTGGAGATATTACTGTTTGTGCATTTACAATATTCATTGATTTTTGCCATTGAAAAACATGTTTTTCATATACCAGAAATGTTTGAAGCTACTGACTGAATGAAAGGAGCTGGCATCTCACTCTCTTTGAATCTTCTTTATCATGCTAGGATTAGCAGGAAAAAGCAAAAAATTTCAGAATTGCACCGTGCAATGTGGAGATATTACTGTTTGTGCATTTACAATATTCATTGATTTTTGCCATTGAAAAACATGTTTTTCATATACCAGAAATGTTTGAAGCTACTGACTGAATGAAAGGAGCTGGCATCTCACTCTCTTTGAATCTTCTTTATCATGCTAGGATTAGCAGGAAAAAGCAAAAAATTTCAGAATTGCACCGTGCAATGTGGAGATATTACTGTTTGTGCATTTACAATATTCATTGATTTTTGCCATTGAAAAACATGTTTTTCATATACCAGAAATGTTTGAAGCTACTGACTGAATGAAAGGAGCTGGCATCTCACTCTCTTTGAATCTTCTTTATCATGCTAGGATTAGCAGGAAAAAGCAAAAAATTTCAGAATTGCACCTTGCAATGTGGAGATATTACTGTTTGTGCATTTACAATATTCATTGATTTTTGCCATTGAAAAACATGTTTTTCATATACCAGAAATGTTTGAAGCTACTGACTGAATGAAAGGAGCTGGCATCTCACTCTCTTTGAATCTTCTTTATCATGCTAGGATTAGCAGGAAAAAAGCAAAAAATTTCAGAATTGCACCGTGCAATGTGGAGATATTACTGTTTGTGCATTTACAATATTCATTGATTTTTGCCATTGAAAAACATGTTTTTCATATACCAGAAATGTTTGAAGCTACTGACTGAATGAAAGGAGCTGGCATCTCACTCTCTTTGAATCTTCTTTATCATGCTAGGATTAGCAGGAAAAAGCAAAAAATTTCAGAATTGCACCTTGCAATGTGGAGATATTACTGTTTGTGCATTTACAATATTCATTGATTTTTGCCATTGAAAAACATGTTTTTCATATACCAGAAATGTTTGAAGCTACTGACTGAATGAAAGGAGCTGGCATCTCACTCTCTTTGAATCTTCTTTATCATGCTAGGATTAGCAGGAAAAAGCAAAAAAATTTCAGAATTGCACCGTGCAATGTGGAGATATTACTGTTTGTGCATTTACAATATTCATTGATTTTTGCCATTGAAAAACATGTTTTTCATATACCAGAAATGTTTGAAGCTACTGACTGAATGAAAGGAGCTGGCATCTCACTCTCTTTGAATCTTCTTTATCATGCTAGGATTAACAGGAAAAAGCTAAAAATTTCAGAATTGCACCGTGCAATGTGGAGATATTACTGTTTGTGCATTTACAATATTCATTGATTTTTGCCATTGAAAAACATGTTTTTCATATACCAGAAATGTTTGAAGCTACTGACTGAATGAAAGGAGCTGGCATCTCACTCTCTTTGAATCTTCTTTATCATGCTAGGATTAGCAGGAAAAAGCTAAAAATTTCAGAATTGCACTGTGCAATGTGGAGATATTACTGTTTGTGCATTTACAATATTCATTGATTTTTGCCATTGAAAACGTCCAGAAATGTTTGAAGCTACTGACTGAATGAAAGGAGCTGGCATCTCACTCTCTTTGAATCTTCTTTATCATGCTAGGATTAACAGGAAAAAGCAAAAAATTTCAGAATTGCACTTGCAATGTGGAGATATTACTGTTTGTGCATTTACAATATTCATTGATTTTTGCCATTGAAAAACATGTTTTTCATATACCAGAAATGTTTGAAGCTACTGACTGAATGAAAGGAGCTGGCATCTCACTCTCTTTGAATCTTCTTTATCATGCTAGGATTAACAGGAAAAAGCAAAAAATTTCAGAATTGCACTGTGCAATGTGGAGATATTACTGTTTGTGCATTTACAATATTCATTGATTTTTGCCATTGAAAAACGTCCAGAAATGTTTGAAGCTACTGACTGAATGAAAGGAGCTGGCATCTCACTCTCTTTGTATCTTCTTTATCATGCTAGGATTAGCAGGAAAAAGCAAAAAATTTCAGAATTGCACCTTGCAATGTGGAGATATTACTGTTGTGCATTTACAATATTCATTGATTTTTGCCATTGAAAAACGTCCAGAAATGTTTGAAGCTACTGACTGAATGAAAGGAGCTGGCATCTCACTCTCTTTGAATCTTCTTTATCATGCTAGGATTAACAGGAAAAAGCAAAAAATTTCAGAATTGCACCTTGCAATGTGGAGATATTACTGTTTGTGCATTTACAATATTCATTGATTTTTGCCATTGAAAAACATGTTTTTCATATACCAGAAATGTTTGAAGCTACTGACTGAATGAAAGGAGCTGGCATCTCACTCTCTTTGAATCTTCTTTATCATGCTAGGATTAACAGGAAAAAGCTAAAAATTTCAGAATTGCACCGTGCAATGTGGAGATATTACTGTTTGTGCATTTACAATATTCATTGATTTTTGCCATTGAAAAACATGTTTTTCATATACCAGAAATGTTTGAAGCTACTGACTGAATGAAAGGAGCTGGCATCTCACTCTCTTTGAATCTTCTTTATCATGCTAGGATTAGCAGGAAAAA